>NC_135785.1:107392500-107692500 GCF_051106095.1 Pogona vitticeps | reverse complement strand
GGGCTACAAAAATAGCGTTGGCAGCATAAAAAGAACTGTGGTCGGAAGAGAGAAAGGGGACCATCATCCTGGGTCTCCTCAAAGGAAAAACATGAAAAGAAAACAACAAGAATTGGGGCATAATCACTCAAAGTTGGCCTCTGCATATTGCTGCCTCCACTTCTTCTTCTGTCCCAGAGCCCTTCAAGAAAAAGAAAAGCTGTCCTCTGGTGTTGACTATTCCCATTTCCTCCTCCTCCTCTCCAGCCTCTTCTAGATTGCCTTACTACTCCTTTGAGCTTTGCAGAGAAGTGTGTGGTGTGGGGCCAAGGAAGGGACAGCAGCTCAGCATGACAGAGGCGGCATTTAGCTTCCTGCTGCAGGTGGACGTCAAGCTTGGGCCTCCCCTGGTTCCAGATAACTATAGATCTCAACATCTGATTGCCAGCACTGTGGATGATGGGGTTTGTGGTCTAACACATGTGAAAAGCACCAGATTGGGGAAGGCTATCATTAAAGCATCAATTAGAAGAATCTGTGTGACTCCATTTTACCATCGATCAAGTACCTCTTTTCTCTTCATTCCATCCCATCTCTCAGGGGTGTACGTATGGTGGTCATTCACGCGTCGAACACCATGGATTGTTTAGGAAATAATGGCAGAAGTTTCAAAAAATTCCTCCCAAAGTACCCCTTTAAGTGCCCTTTAACTTTTAAAGATAAGTAGACCAACGATACTTGCTATACCAAAATAGTATTTGGCCTAGCCCTCACCTAAGCCAAAGGTGTTTTACTGTGAGGCATTATGTATATGCACTACAATATACAACCTAGTCAAGCCTAGCCAGAACTACTGGGTAATTCAGTGATTTAGGCTATCTGGCTGAGGAGCCTGAGACTGGGAGTTTGATTCCTCACTAGAGATGAGCACGAATACAGAAATGAAGCAGAAAGTTCATCAAAAATTGCTCGTTCACCAATTCGGTTCTAACTCGAGAACCCAAACTTTCCCAAACTGACAAACTTTTTCCTGATTTAACAAACTTCCTGGTTAATTCCTCCTCCCCGCCCAGCCCATCCCCCTCACCCCTTCCCACTTGCTCCCATTGCTTCCTTGCCTTCTCCTGCCACCACTGCCGCCATCTAGAGTAGTGATGGTGAACCTTTTTGATCCCGAGTGTCCAAACTGGGGAAAAAAACAGTGGCAGAAGCAGAAATGGCAGCAGTGGAAGTGGGGTGGAAGGGGGAATCCTGGGCATGGAGGTGCCTCCAGACCCCGCTCCGGATCAGCCTCCAGTCATGCCCAACCCCACCACTGCCTATAGCTTGGTCGGCCTGCCGCTGCCATTGCCAACTGTTCTGGATCCTGCCCTGCCACCTGTTGGTGCACTAGCATCATGGCTGCAGCTGCCTCCTCAGGTTTGGCTGCCGGTGGTAGCAATCCAGCAACTTATGGCTCGCATACCCACAGAGAGGGCTCTGTGTGCCAGCTGTGGCACGCGTGCCATAGGTTTGCCACTGCTGATCTAGAGAGACAACAACCCATCTTTCCTTCCAGGAACCAGGCCTGCTATCTCTACATCTGTACATGTGCATGTCTTCCAGCTGAGAGGCAGGCCCTCCAGCTGACTGCCTAAAAAATAAAAAATATACTTTTTTTAAGGCAGCCAGCCTGTCAGTCCACCAAGCAGCCTCTGCACATGTCCCCACCTCTCTGAGAGGTGGGAACATACGCAGAGGCTCCTGGCCTGTGGGAGCTAGCTGCATCTCAAAATGCCTATCTCTGTTCCTCATTTGGGTTTTCTTAACAGGCACTCGAATTGATGATCCACAAAGTCCCTTCCAGCTCTGCAGTTCTAAGATGATGATGATTATGGTGATTAGCCAGAGTACCTAAAGACAAAGCTAAATAAAATTAGACAGTGATGCATTATGTAGGCATCCTTCAGTCTTGAGAGACTATGGTAACGTGTTCTGAATAGAGGTCCTGGAATAGTGTCTAGTGTGGCTGAGAAGGCCAATTTGAGAATGACAATCCCTATTATTTATTTATTTATTTATTTATTTATTTATTTATTTATTTATTTATTTATTTATTTATTTTATTTTATTTTATTTTATTTTATTTTATTTTATTTTATTTTATTTTATTTGCATCCCGCCTATCTGGTCTTGCGACCACTCTAGGCGGCTTCCAAATACATATATAAAACAACAAATAGATATAACACAAAAATTGTTACATTAAATGACAAATTCTACAAGATGGGAGAAAACAAATACAATCTGTCCCCTGTTCTACCACACCGAAGACAAATAAAATCTGTCTCCTGTCCAGCTCCCTAATTTTGCTAGTTTCGGGACTGCCTCTTTGCCCCGGTCTGCTGAACAAATATCTCTTCAAATTGGCAGAGGCCATGCTGTACTGCCTGCTTCCAGGCTGAACACTCAGATGTCAGGGTTTCCCATCTGTTGAGGTCCATTCCTAAGGCCTTCAGATCCCGCTTGCAGATATCCTTGTATCGCAGCTGTAGATTCCCTCTGGGGCGCTTTCCCTGCACTAATTCTCCATACAGGAGATCTTTTGGAATCCAGCTGTCAGCCATTCTCACAACATGCCCAAGCCAACGTAGAAGTCACTGTTTCAGTGACTTCAGGGTTTTCATGTATACATGTTAAAAATTCCAGCTCATTCTAGGACTACTCTATTTGGAACTTTGTCTTGCCAGGTGATACCAAAAATGTGTTGGAGACAACACATATTGAACATGTTCAACTTCCTCTCCTGCCGTGCACAAAGGGTCCAGGAGTCCTTGCAGTACTGGAGGGTACTCAAGACACAGGCTCTATAGACCTGGATCTTGGTATATGCCATCAGCTTCTTATTAAGCCATACTGTCTTTGTGACTCCAGAGAACATGGTAGCTGCTTTGCCAATGCGTTTATCCAGCTCAACACCTAGAGAGAAAGTGTCACAGATCGTTGAGCCAAGGTACACGAAATCATGAACAACCTCCAATTTTTGTGTAGAGATGGTAATAGAAAGAAGTGAGTCCATGCCCTAGCCCATGACTTGTGTTTTCTTCAGGCTGATTGTTAATCCAAAATCTGGGCAACAATGGCTGCATCATCAGTGAGGATGCATTTCACATGGACTTTGCTCTCAATCTAGAGGGATTAAAGAGCTTTCCATCTGATCTAGTCTGGAGATAGACACCTTGTGTTGCAGTTCCAAAAGCATGCTTCAGCATGACAGCAAAAAAGATCCCAAACAGAATCAGCGCAAGGACACAACCCTGTATCACTCTGCTTCAGATGTCAAAGGGATCTGATGTTGAGCCATCAAAAACTACAGTGCCCTTTGCTCCCTCATGGAAGGACCTGATGATGTTAAGGAGTCGAGGTGGACATCCAATCTTGGGAAGTATTTTAAAAAGGCCATCCCTGCTAACCAAATCAAAGGCCTTTGTGAGATCTATGAAGGCCACAAAGAGTGGCTGTCATTTCTCCTGCAACTTCCCTATATTTCTCCTGCAACTCTCTGGGGGAAAACACCATGTCTGCAAGCACTTGGAGCCTCTTCATCACAACACGGGCCAGCAGCTTCCCTACAACACTGAGAAGAGAGATGCCAAGGTAGTTATTGCAGTCACCCCTTTGTTATTGTTCAATGTGACAATGTTTGCATCCTTCATGTCCTGTGGTACTCCACCTTCCCTCCAGCAAAGACAAAAGATTTCATACAGCTCAGTGGTGATGATCTCTTTACAGCATTTCAGAACTTCAACAGGAATGTTATCCTTCCCAGGTGCCTTGCCAGAGGTGAGGAAATCCAAGGCCGCTTTTATTTCTGCTAAAGTTGGTTCGCTGTCCAACTCTTCCAAGACAGCCTGGCACTCCATGTTATTTAATGCTATTTAAAATAAATAAGATGCATTATACAAATAAAACAAACTTACACGTCATTCAAGTAAAATGTGTCCAAGTGTGCATTTAAATCCATGTCCATCAGTTTAAGACCTAGTCTAACATTCTGCCTATTACAGGACACTGGTTGTCTACTTTTACCTCACATAACCTCCATACATTCTAGCAGGCCTTTGGTAATTATGCTGTGTTGCTGTTGAAGGGCTTTCAAACTTTGAGAATAGTGTTCTTTCTTTTATTGGTGTGTGTTTAATTGTTTTTTAAGAAGTTACCAAGTGATCTGGGAGAAAAGCATATCAGTCTAATAAATGAATAAATATAGAAGGCAGTCATAATTGCCCAGACATTAACTGTGAAGATTGTCTCCTGGCTTCAAGCTAGTTTCCTGTGAGTGTCCTCAGGGCACCCTTTGCCCAGAATGTTTTCTCCCCTTTTCTCTCATGCCCAGAGTCCCCATATTATTTGCTTGGCTGGATTTCATTCCAGATTTTAGACAACTCATTTGGTTTTCATTTAGCCCATTAGATGGCTTGGATTTTAAATTTTCATTTCTACAACAGAGTAAATCTCTGGTCCTTCAAAAGCTGGCAATATATAATCAAAACGCACAATAGCTGTTTGATCCTATTGTTTGGCAAGAAACAAGACTTTCCATCAGGTTAGCCAATGTGATTGAGAATATTTCACAGAAATTGTAAAAAAAATAAAAATAAAAAAAAATAAACCTAAAGACACTGGGAGAATGCAAAAAATGTGGAAAAGCATGGCCCCTAGCCGGTGTGCAAACAGCAGAAATCTGCATGCAGAGCTGACTCCAAACAATGCACAGGAAACAATTCAATTCTTTAAAATACCTTTGGCTTATGAATGTGAGAAGTTGTGCTCACTGCCATTCACAAAGTGACACCAAGCAAGGGAAAATCTCAGAAGTTGGTTCCTTTTTTCATCAGTTAACCATTCATCACCCGAACATAAAACAACTGTCAGCGCTCTTTTTCTGCAAGTTTAAATGGTAGTGAGCACAAGATGATATTCTGTAGACCCTCTTAACTGCTCCATTGGTGTTGTCAACATTCAGGCTACAGAAAACCTGAGGAAGAAAACATTTGTAGGACCAAAATCTCTACAAATGTATAAATGTTGTCCAAAATGTGTAAATGTTTTCCCCGTCCTTTTGAAATAATAATAAAGAAGGCAGCAAAGATTGTCACTGGACTATCTAATTCCCTGGAGATACAGTACATGGCAAAATGTCTCCTTTTCGGGAAGATTGTCACTCTATTACTGTCTCTTTTTTTAGAAAGAAAAACATTTTTGCGTTGGTCAAGATACAGGAGTGGATGTTGTCATTCAAGGACTGGGGGGGGGGGGCTGGGTGTGGTCCTCAGACTTTTGGAGTATCCCAATCTTTGGTTTATACCCAGAAATATTCTGTGATGCTCCTCTTCACTAGCAGATAGCAATATGGCACTCAGAATTTTTGGACCGCAAGTTCTGTAATTGTCAATTCTGGAAGTTCTGCCTAACAGACAGACAGAAATGTGACTCACCTGGGGAAAAGCCTTAAGCGTGAAAGCTTTGTGGCTGGGCTAGGCTGAGTTCTACCCAAGCTTCCTGTTCGGAAAGGAAATTGCCCCAGTGCTAGTGAGAAGCTTCCATTCTGAACAGGAAGGTAGGCAGAGCTTGGCTTAGGTAGGCCACATAGCCTTTCAGCTTAGGCTTTTTTTCAAGGTGAGCCACATTTAGATGTATGTCAAATGGAACTCCCAAAATGAAAAATTATGGGCTTTGTAGTCCAAAAAAATCTAAAAATCCCGTGCCTAATAAAGATACATTTACCGCATTATTTTTATAATATGCAAATTAGGTGGAACTGGAATATTGCATGCCTTCTTGTTCTTCAGTCACCTAGAGTGGTCAAAATGACTAGATAGGCAGGGTATAAATACAATCAATCAATCCATCAATCAATCAATCAGGAATTTCTCTAATGTTCTGGGAAGCTGTCTCCAGAGTCAAGCTTGGGAATTTACATTCCTGGGTTATTTGCATGCAGTTTCTGTAATGGCTGAAACACAGCTGAAGACAAATGACAATGTATGACAGACATAAGATGGAAGTGAAGCCACACAGTAAAGGCATAGCTACCTTGAATGTACACAAAAAGCTTTTCTCTCCCTGCAGCATCTGATGAAACAAGATGTGTTTCTAATTTCTAATGTGTTTTTTTTTATCTTCCCTGTACTATTGAGACTAACCCCTAGCTAAGGCTGCAGGTAACAGCTGGTGCCCCTTCAACTGACTTCATTCTAATACACCTTCATCTATATTTTAAAGCACTTCACTACTCATGAATTTTAGGTAGTTTGTCATTACCCCATGGTTATCCTTGAAGTAATAATTTATTGGGAAGAAATCCCATCTAAAAAGCTGTCCATGTTCGGAGGCTTCCTGATAGAATCAAAAGGCATCATTTTTGGAAAGACAGCAGTCACAACTTTTAAAATTTTACTAGGGATTAAAACACAGGGAACAGGTCAGAATATAATTCAAATAGAAAGGCACACAGTAGGAAGGATATTGTCATCACCTTTATGACCTGCTGGTAGATGCCTTTGGATGGGCCTACTTCGGAAACCAGGGCACCATTAGAAACAAAGGCCACAATCCAATTCCATTTGCACTTGAATGGGAAGGCATATCACCATATAAGATGCCTCAGCAAAAAGCATATTTACATATGCAGGTGAAAACATGGCTGATTTACTTCTAATTCCTGATCCAGCAAGTAATACATGTGAAAATCTCTCAACAGTGCATCTTATTTCAATCACGGCAAGGGTATGAGGCTAGATGAAACTTTGGCCTGATCCAACATGGCAGTTTTTTCAGTGACAACCACTATGTGTACTACACTTTTTATGTTATGCTGTGTGCTGTCAAGTCTCAATTTATGGTGTCCCTAACAGGGTTTTCAGGATATGTGGGATATTTAAGGAGTGATTTTCTTTCCATACATACACACACTCAGTGAAGCTCAAGGGCTGAGCAAGGATTCAAACCCAGGTATTCCTGAGTCCTGGTCTACTAGTTCTAACCACAACACCACATTGACAGAACTATGCCATTGATGTTATGCTCAAGGCATACACACATTGGTGTAATTTTTCATTTCTTGCTTCAAAGAGATAGGGAGGGAGACCTGAAAATACTGAAATTACAAAACATAAATGTTAATGGTTTATGAACTACTGACATGCTGGTGCATACTGTAGACACACACAAACACAGGCAGAGAATTCAACATCCACTCCAAGAGCAGCTTGAACATACCTGTGATAAGACTGAACAAATGGCTGAAGAGCATTGAGAGCTACCATTAATGCATTACAACAAAATGTAAAAATGTAATTGTGGCTTCTGCAAGGCTGTTTCAAGCTTTAATCAGCCAGTGCTTGACATGGAAGAAATATTCAACTGCATTCTTCTCCTACCATCTTCTTCCTTCTCTGTATACTTTGAAGACCAGGCATGACCAGCCAGCCTTCAAGATGAGAGGACAGTAGTTACAGATAAGAATTTCCCTGGAAGGTCCTATCTCTATGAGCTAGCATTTTGTCTCAATCCTCTTGTGGGTGACATACACTATTAAAAACTATTAAGCCTTGATTGTGGAGGAAAGCTGCATCGTATTTCTTACTGCCAACTACACTGTTGCCTAGCAATGACCAAAAGAGAGCAAAAACAACAGAAAGTTAAACATAAAAGTTGTGTGGGAAGGTAAAGTTCTGGTGTCCTTAATCTGTACATGATGGATTAGATATTCAAATCCACCACACTTTCATTTTAGTTGCCTTAAGAGGCCCATTGTACATTTTATAGTTGTATGGTCTTCCACCTCCTAATCTCTATGGTGACACGCTCCATAAACTGGGGGAAATCTAAGATATAGAAAGAAAGCTAAGTACATACTTTCAGAGCTTTGAGACCACCTTCAAACCCTGAGCTGTACTATTTGAAGCCACCCTGATCCAGGTACCAAAGAAGAACCTCCCTTTTTAAGGCACTATCCATTTTTTTGTTTCAGAAAGTAAACCATGAGGGGAGCATGCTGAGTGACAGTCTAAAGAGAACAAATTCTTCTGTGCATGGAAGTTCTCTACGCAGTCCAAAACCCTGAAGAAGTTGGGTTCCAGACTGGATGGAGAGCCTCCACATGCAAAGGGAGCCCTTCTCTTCAGGCTGTTGCTCTCCACATGTGGACACTGACAGCAGGGTCAGTGGAGTGGTTACACTTCCTCTCCTCATGGGTTGGCTTACACTGAAAGACAATACCCAAATAAGGTTCCGAATGCTACCTGAAGCTCTTCAACCCATCAGTGTTGACCCTCTTCACTAGCTCTACATCCCTCTTACTGCTGGTGTCTCATCATCCTTCCCACCTCTCAGGGATGGTCAAGATATTTGGCTACTTGGAGAGAAAAAAAACAAAATGAGTTCCCCAACTCCAATCCCTATCTGTTCATAGAACTCATAGAACCATTTTGTCTTATTTCAGAAGTGGCAACTGAATTGCTGGGGAAAACTTCATCTTGCATGACCTTAACACTGGGTATCAGTGAGAGAGGGCATGCTCTATAGTTTATACAATTTTGCCATTAATCTGATGGCTACAGTCTTTTCCCCTAATTTTTGCACTGAGCCAGGCCCTTCTTCCTGTGTGTTTGGTCTACTTTGTTGCTTGCCTTTTCTTCCCTCACCATCTTGTGAGAAGCAAGGATGAAAGTTTTTTCCACGCTGGAAACTCAATATTTACCCTTTTCTTTCCAACTACAGTTGATGAATGTCCATAAACTTCACTTTTTTCTTCTATGTGATTGTTTCACTACAAAAAAGGGCTAGATCTGTGTGTTTCAGGGAGAGTTGGTGAGACTGGGATAATCTGTTTTCTGTTTTTCTGCCTTGTACTCTGCTAACCAAAAGAATAACTAGAGCACAGACAGAGTTCTGACTCCTGTCCTCTGAAGATGCCAGCCATAGAGACTGACAAAACATTCGGAAGAACAACCTTCAGAACACGGCCAAAGAGCCCGAAAAACTCACAACAACCATCAATAACTAAATTCCTAAAATAAAACAATGTTTCCTTTTTGCAAACAACAGCAAAAGATCAGTGCTGTCTGTTACATGGGTCATGAGGCTAGGTTAGGGGTAGAGACGGGCATGAACCACCTGTTGGGTGGGCATCTGAACTGGTGTTCAGCGCCTCACCCCCTCTGGCAGGTGCCCACTCAGAAGCAGTGCTTGAAGGAGGCGGGGCAGGAAATCTGGGGTGCTGCTTCTGAGTGGGTGCCCATTTGAGGAGGCGGGAAGCCAAACCACAGAACAGCTGTTTGGCCATCTGCTGAACCAGCGCAAACTGCCAAACTGATGGTACGCGCCTATCTCTAGTTAGGGGATGGAGGGCAGGGACACACTGCTCTTTCCTCCACCACTGTGCCACTGTTTTCATCATCTAGCAACTATTGCCTGGAGCAACCACCACACTCCATGTAGTGCAAAATTTGGCAACATTCACTCAGGGGACATTTCCTCATCCAGTCTCACCTGAGGTCATGGAGGTACCATCAGGAAAATCTGTGCAGTTCCTCAGAAAATATAGTGCCCATGCCTTCTTTCTCAACAGAACTGCCCTCCCAGGAGGCGACTGTCAATGGAATTGTGTGTCCAAATACACACAATGCATGCCATGGTTTCCAAGAGAATCACAGTGATATTTAAGGAGGGAGAGAAAATAGCAGCATGGTGCAAAGCAACAGTTACAGCCATTATGGGCTTCAGCCTATGGTGGCAGCAGTTCCCTGTTCTTCGGGAGTTGCCCACCCTGGGCTAATATTAGGATTGATCTTGCCAAAACTTGCCACCTTTTCCTATGCAGGCTTGTATGACTTTCTTCTATCACATGGAAAGGAAAAAGAGGCTCGAAGAAGAGGAAGCACTGAAGGGCTTAAGCCATTATTCCCATTTGTTTGTCCATAGTATGGGGCTGAAAATAAGCCCCATAAACACAAACACAAGCTAAATCAGCTTAATTTCTTATATCTGTCTCAAATTGGGGAATCAGGGCCAGAGAAATTTGGGGTTGTTGTTTCACTGTTTTATTTCATTTTACTGTGTTTTTCTGTTTCAAATGTCTCTTTTTGTTCATCAGCATACAACTGTTCTGTCAAGAGTGAAGCAGGGTGTGGGTGAATGGTGGTGATAAGCAAATGCAATGTTTATTTTTAAAAGCTGAAAGCTGCATGAAGAGAACATTGTGTTGCTGTTTGTTGTTGTTGTTACACTGTCAGTCAACCTGGGTATATCTTCAACAGAAAGGCAATAACTTAGTATCTTTTATGGTTAATGAAAACTGAAGGCTTTTTTATTTATTAATGGAAGTCCTTTACATATATCTTCTCAGAAATAAGGGCACATGAAATTAATGGGATCCAGCTTCAGGTAAGGATGTATAGGACTGCAGCCTGCTCGGGCCCTTGTGGGGCCATACATTTCATTTGTCCTGAGATGACTCCAGACAACAGTCCAGAATTTGCTGAGAGATGAATAATTCCACACCCCACTCCATCTCCTCTCCCACCCCACTTGGCAAGTAAAATAATAAAGATTTTAATTATTTTAAGGAGGTGAAATTTTGGGATGTATAAAAAACTATTAGGGCTGCACTGGATTGAAAGATAGTTACTTAGAAAATGGCATTTACGTATTAGAAAGTAACTGAAAAAATGAGTGATCCAGACTTTTGGTGTGCTGTAATCCAGTGGTTCTTAACCTTTTTGAAAGAAACGCCCCCTTGAGCCATTGAGGAAGTTATCATCGCCCCCCTCCCCGCGGTGATGATATCTTATTTATTTATTTATTTATTTATTTATTTATTTATTTATTTATTTATTTATTTATTTATTTATTTATTTTAAGACACTTAAATCCAAGGACCCCTGAAAACACAATTAAATTCCAAGAAAATGAAATGCCCCCCAAAAAGTAACATTTAATGATTTAGTTGCAAGTGAATTTTAAGACGCAAAAAGAAATATAAAAAGGGCATAAAAACAAATGCAGGAACTAAAAATTTCAAGACAAAAAGTCTGAAACTAAATTAAAATTGGAAGAAAATATATATTCATGCACACTGTAAAAAGGCTGCAGCCATCTTCATAGGTTTGACTTGCTCCAGCGCCCCCCTACCGCCCCCTTCTGCTCCAGCGCCCCCACGCCGCCCCTTTTCTTTCTACCGCCCCCCTGAAAAATGAAATCGCCCCCTGGGGGGCATTATCGCCCACGTTAAGAACCACTGCTGTAATCATTAGTCTGTCATTGATTTGCCATTGAAGAATAATCCAGGCCAAACTAGAGGATTAGGGCTGGATATGAATTTCAGTTTGATTTGTTTTGCATTGCAATTGATCAGAATTTTGAGGAATTTAAATGTGGAAGAAAATGAAATGGACAGATCTACTCATTCCTATCCAGGACTAAGGGCATTTCCAGAGAGACCGATTTCCCTTAGCAGTTAGAAGGCACTATGCAAACTCTTCTGTCTTTTTCTTCTTAACAGGTTTTCTATGATAAGGAAAAAGGCAGAAGAAACAGGAAGTAAGTGGAAGATGATGTCATGTAAAGCCCCATAAAACTTAGCAAAGGGGGGGACACAATAAAAAGCCTCATTTTAAACCACTCTGAATCTTCGCAATGCTATATTAGCCCACACATTGGCCAAAATCCTATCGTTCAGCATAATAAATTGCTCTAGAGTAGGGCCATTAAATCAGTGGGGTTTTAGTGAGTCAACTCCATAAGTTCCATTGATTCAAATAGGCCTAGTCTAACTGTGACTTACTATGCACAGGCAGAGTAGGCTCATGTGAATCAACTGAACTCATAGAGGAGTTGCATTGGAGAAGCTGACTTACTATATTTCCCACTGATTAATTGGCCTACTGTAGTGCAAATTAGTATGCCACGAAACAGGATCTTGGCTTATGGATAACACACAGGAGGAATGCATTGCCGCAAGGGATGGCGAGGGCCCTAGCATACAATAAAAGGGAGCAAAGACACAATCTTCCAATGGCTATTAGCAATAAGAGGCTAACAAGAACGTTCAAGTTCAGGGGCAGTACACCATTTAGTACCAGATGCTGAGGATAAACAAACAGATGGGGAAGGGGGACTGTTTCTGCTTTTGTTGAGAACTTCCTGGAAGCATCTTGTAAGACATTAATGGGAATCAAATGTGCATAACGTGGACCTTTGGTTTAATCTAATGGTGTTTGTTCTTGTGTCTTGGCCAGATCAGCCTTTTTCTGTGCCTGGAATCCCTATCTCTAATCAAGACAAGGAAGAGCTGCTACACTGCAACCAAACAGAAGTTCTTTCCCCATCTGAATTTGTTTATCTGAGAGTGCAAAGGTAACTGTTTAGAAATGATCAGCTTAATTCTTTTGCTCTGGCTTTGTGCTGGGTAACTGCATGTGGTCTGTCTCATGAATGGCTGAAAGGATATTCCAGCTGATGAAGGCATCAGTTTAGAAGACATCCTTGCTTCTATCAACATATCCTTCTTCATTGTTCTACATCTGTAATAAATATTATATATCTTCTGCTTTCCAGCAATACATACTTTGAAACTATGTGAATTGGTGCCTTATGGAAATAATTCATCTTAGGCAACAGTTCTGCTGTTGAGTGTCTGCTTAAAATGATTCTCAGTGGCTCAGTTCTTTTCCATCCCTGTTTTACCTTTTTAACAACTGGGTTATTAACCTATTCTGAAATACTGATATTTGAAGAACACTCACTATATGTTCTAGGACTTGCCATTCTTCCTTCTTTAGTGACAAATTGGACACATGCAATTTAGAGCAGTAGTTCCCAGCCTTGGGTCCCCATATGTTCTTGGACTAAAACTTCCCAGAACCCTTCACCACTACCTATGCTGCTTAGGATTTCAGAGAGAAGATGTCCAAGAACATCTGAGGGTCCAAGGTTGGGAAGCACTGGTTTAGATCCATGATGTCCAACCTGGGGTCCAAGATGTTAATGGACAATTCCCAGAACCCTAGCTACACACTCAGTAATGAGGTCTTCTATGACTTGTAGCCCATGAACATCTGAGACCCCTTGTGTATTCTTCCATTTCCTCCAACATTTGCTAAGTTAGCCTTGCTATATTTGCTGAATAGGTTCCTGGGTGTCCACCTCAAGATCTGTCCTGGTGGCATCACTGTTCCATAAGGGGCCTATTACCATCATCTGATGACATTGGACAGTGCAGTTGACCCTAGAAGGGCTCACTCCCCCCCCCCACTGCTGCCAGAATACATTTGTTCATAACAATCTCACAATGTGGTTATTTTTTGCCACATTAGCAATAGCCTGATGGCACCATGAACTGCAAGACATGTTACTGGCAACAGTCAGTTTGCAGAAATGGCAGCATCAAAAGCAAGGGCTCTCTCAGTCGAAGTTCAGAAATTCAGATAATTGCAAGAATAGTAACTTCAGAACCTCTGCCAGCTTCAAACAGCAGCTTTTATGCAAAAGACAACCTGTATGAAGTTTTCAGACCCTCTTGTCTCTATTCAATAATATTCATGATTGGTGATAGATAGGCAGAATCAATGTTGCATGGTTTCAGGCACTCTTTTCTTACACCGAAAAAAAGACATCAAAGAGTAAGGAATATTTGTGCCTCCAGGAAAAAAAGTCACAGTATATTGAAATGGATGTTTTTAAAAAATTATACAGGTTTTCCCTGGATCCCTACCAGGATTAATCTTAGTAGTAGGCAAGGTGAGCCAGCCTCCTTGGGCAGTGTATTTTGCCTATCATGCAAGGGTAGCAAAACTGCTAGTAATTTGTTATTATTGTATGTTTGCAGCTGGCAAAAATACAAATACAAAATTGCCAGTAATTTGTTATATTGTTATAAAAAAATTTTCCAGCCAGAAAAAAAGACACTTGTGGGCTTGTCTAAATACCTCAGCTGACAGAAGGGAAAAAATCATTCATTTAAATGTGGTGCTGAAGGAGAGTTCTGCAGGTACCCTGGGCTGCTAGAAAGACGAACAAGTGGGTCCTATATCAAATCAAGCCTGAACTGTTTCTATAGGCAAAAAAAAAAATTGGGACTGAGGTTGTCCTTCTTTGGGCACATAATAAGAAGATAACGATTCTCTGGAAATAGATTGACTTCCTAAAGGGAGCCATAGGCTTGAGTCTACAAGAGCTGAGCAGGGTGATGGGGGACAGGACATTTTCTGAGATTGGGCTGCCGTAAGTCAAGGGTGAATTTATGGCACATAAGAACAACAAATACCTCAGCAGGCTCTGGGCACCACACTCTTTGAAATGGGAGGGTGGGAAGATGGCATTTTGCTGCTCCATGGGATAATCAGAGATGTGAAGAATATTTTCTAGTTTAATTTTGATATAGGTAGAAATCAGGTATTTTGATTTTTTTTTTTTTAGCAAATTCCTTGGAGAAACATCACAGATATTAATTTTGCCAGTCTTCTTTGGTATCTTTGTTTCCCTTGGCTAAAATATAATGAAAATGAAGCATTCCTCCACCCCACCCTAGCTACTGTTTCCTGGGCTATTCATATGATTCCATTCAGTCATGCATCATGCAGGGAACAAGATAACATCACAAAGCTACATAGACAATCACATTTGAGTAACTGATGACATCGGTGTTGGCAACATGAATACTCAACACAAGGGGTGCAAAAGGGTCACTGGGAAACCAAGTCATTTGGGACCTTGCCAAAAATTTACCTTAAAAAACCATGCATGGTTTTATTTTGGCTATTGTCTTGGCCCTCTTCCCTTGGTATTGCCATGTTTTGAAACACAGAAAGTGTCAACCGGATTAGTCAAGAAATTGGTTCCACTGGGTTTGGACCTGAATCTGTGTCCTGTGGGTTTTGTCCTTCTGACAGAAGGTACTGTGAGAGTTCCAGCTGAAGTGACATTGCTTAAATTATTGCATATAGCTTCAGACAGTTGGTCAACTACCCAGCTTCTGTGTGAGTATTTAGTTATGGTAGGCATACTGTATGTGCCCAAGTGTGTATGTAATTATCAATTAAAACCCACTGGAAGAGATGGGGGTTGTGATTGGCAGTGATAAACGTAGACAAGGAGGGGTTAAAACTGGGGTGGGGAAGGTGAAATGGTGAGGACATGCCATGAGGCCACATCTGGAAAGCTGTACAGTAATCATTTCTAATTTATATGTTTTCTTCCAACGTCTGATCTTTTGGATTTTTTTTTAAATCCCTCCTCTACTATACAGAAATAAGCATTAGGGGAAGCCTGTAGGCACCACAATTGAATCTCCTGGGCTGGTGTTTAATGTTTTTAAAACCATGGTGTGATTGTTAATCACATTATTAATGTAATATGTAATTTAGCAACAGATGGGGATCCTTTTTTCCTTCTTATACTGCCATGCATAAGTACCATTTCCCTTGAAGATGAGTGTTATGAAAATTCTGTTGCATAAAGGTAGCTTTTTATAGGGCTGGGGGTTGGGTGGGGGAGTCCCTTGAAAATATTTTCTTCCACATTCCTATCCCCTTCTCATTCCTCTGCAAGCAAAACAAAATAAAACAAATAAGTATGGCACCCATTTCCCTACTCTCCTAAATAACTGCTTTTGATTAAAGTATTTCACTGAAAGTGATGGGATTGGATAGCAAAGCCAGTTTTTAAAAAAAGAAAACACTGTGGGGATAACAAAAAGTGCAATTTGTCCACAGACGTTGCAGTTGGATTCATCCAGGTGCCAGAAAAGGGTAATAGTGAAGCGCTCAGCAATTGATATCCCATAAAAGTTTTGGTTTAAAGTGCCCCCTAGTGGTTCTATTAATTTCCTGTTATTTAAATGCAACTGTTCTGACTTTTGTATTCCTGCTGAGAAACCCATTGCTCAGCACAGAATTCCCAATGTTCCTTCTTTATATCCCAAAAGCAAGGATTGCAGCCATTCCAAATTATTCTTATGGATTTAGGAGGAATCCAGTTCCAGCCTGTGGTCCAATAGGCTTATTTCACTGTGCACCTCTTAAGAGTGTCTGCAGAGCAGATGTGGTCTGGACAAGAGATGGGGTTATTCGTATTCATATATGAATACGAATACCCCTGCACAGGTGGAGATCATGAGGGTCCAGCCCCATGGGGCTGTACGGTCCACTCACCGATGTGCTAATGCCACGGGGCCCACACTGCTGTCCTATTGCTCTGGAGATCGTGATCACCGAGCCACTCCTGGCAGGAGGAAGGACGACAAGCCTCTTTGCCAGGTCGAAGAGTGGCTTGGCAATCACAATATTTGGAGCAATAATATGGCAGCGCAGACCCCACAGCATTAGTGCATTGGTGAGTGGACTGTCCAGCCCCATGGATTATCTCCACCTGTGATGGGGTATTCGTATACGAATACAAATACCCCTATCTCTCGTCTGGACCATGTTCATGGACAGCTGCAAATGCATCTAGAGGAAAGAGCTGCAGATTTGGAAAGTGCACATAGGAATAGGCACACATTTCAAAAGAGTGCAAAAGACTTCAGTTGTGGCAGGTGGGGAGAATGCCTACCCAAGGCAAGTGCAGTATTTAACTTGTATGCATTTGAAGAGAAGTAAGAGAAGGCAGCAGATATTGCTTCAATCCTTGAACACCTGGCAGAACTGGACACAGAACAGATCAGAAGGTGGGAAAAGGAGAACATCAGTAGACTGAGGAATTATAGATGTGTACATCCCTAATAATTAGTGTGCAGTGTACCCATTTTCATCAACAGTGGCATACAAGCCCATGAGGAGAAAGCCCTGTTATTTAAATGCAGATACTGTATATACCACATTCCTGTTTAAAAAATCAAGTCCTAATAGTAAATGAACTGTTCAGCTACCCTTCAAAAAGAACTCCCTCATCATATTTTAATTGATGATTATTTTCCGTTGCACATGTGTCTTCTACTCATTGTGTTTACTGTTTTTATAGGAGGGATAGGTGGATGGTTATGCAATTTGTTTCAAAAGCACTGATCTGTTTTTCATGATGGCTTTCTTTGTGATCATGTTGGATCCCAGTGGTCTTCTCTGGCTAATGGTTTTACTGTAGGCCATTTCCTTCAAAGCCTGCAAGCTGCCCATTTAAAAAACCCAACTTGTTAGGACTGTCTTTTGGTCAGTTTAAAATTCGACACTGTTTAGGCAGACATCCCCTATGCAGTGTCCTAAGACTCCAGTTCTCTATATCAGTGCTATGCAGGCTGTAGCAGCCCTTGAAAACAGAAGGGCACCATTTACTTTCACTCTGAGCATAGCCGGTTATCTGGACTATGGGGCAGGAGAGCTCTCTTTCTAGGCTTCTAAGATAGCTGCTTTCTACCACCAGTGGCAGTGAGGAAACAGTGATCTTTGTGGAGAACATGTCATGTTAAAGTGGGCTCATTAACTGCACAGAGAGAGAGAGAGAGAGAGAGAGAGAGATCCTCTTAATGCTGTATGCTGAGATGCATATAAAAACACTGTATGTGTTCAGACAAGCACATGTAGCACCCGTACCCCAAGTCAACATAGAAGTAGTCCCTGCTGCTAAACAGGGGGAGCATTCTATTTTTTTGTGATGAGGATATGGCCAGTTTTCTGCTTGGATTGCTGAGTGGGAAGGGCAATTAAACAAGCAGTATGCACTATGTTGCAGGCTGTCCATCACACACTTGGTCATGGCTAGAGATGGGCATGAACAGCCCGTTCGGCCATCAGCCCAACAAATGTTCTGCAATTCTGAGTACCACCTCCTCCAGCAGATGCCTGCTCAGAGGAAGTTTCCCAGCTTCTCTGTCCCACCTCCTCTGGGCAATGCCTCTGAGTGGGTGCCAGCCAGAGGAGGCGGGGCTCAGAATCACGGAACACCTGTTGGACCAATGGCCAAATTGGCACGAACTGCCAAATTGGCAGTTGTTGCCCACCTCTAGTCATGCCTGGTTGCACAATTGATGATGTGACTAGTCATGTGACGGACAGCTTCAAACAACAAAACCAGGTGCAAGGTTGCCCTTACAGTACATGCATGGTAAAACCCAACAGAACCCTAACCTGTGCAGTTATGCAGGGCCCATCATTGTACACAGTATTCTACTACATGGAAAAGGATAAAAGGAGGACTAGGACTGCCGAATTGGCTATTATATTACAAGGCCTGTGCTATGATTTGGATTTTAAAAAATGGATAACATTAGAAAATCAAAAACTGTTGAAATTGGAAGGTCATGTCCTAAAAATGGGTTGGCATGCATATCTATGGTATGAGAAAGTTAAAGAACAGACACATTTCTCAGAACATATTGTGAGGAAAGCTTTATATTTAATATGGCAAAAATTTCAAGTGCAGACCTATAAGAAAATTCCAATATGGGTAGAACCAATAAAAGCCTTTACATTAACAGTGCTAAGCCAGGAAGGAGCTTCACTCACATATAAAGACTTATTAACTAAAGATCAAACTTTGAAAAACAAAGAAGATTTAGAGGGATTGGGTCTATCAACAGATTGGTGGTCAATGTTGAAATTAGAATCGAGATATAAAAAGGATAAAAATATGGGCTTTTTTGAGGGGAAAGTTCAGATGGATGAACTATGGATTTACACAAAAGAGAAAATAATTAAAAATGTATACATCTCTATTAGAGCAGGGGTCCCCAACCCTGGTGGGTGGGGCATGCTCATGTGCATGTCAGTGGTGGGTGGGTGTGGCATACTTGCATGCATGCACATGTGCACACCCCACTCACCCATGAGTGGGCCTGCCCACCCACACATGTGCATGAGCATGACCCGCCCATCAGCACATGCGCACGTGAATGACCCCCACCCACCCACAAATGTGCCACACCCACCCATGAGCGCAGGGGTGCCCCTGCCCCCCCAACTGGTCTGTGGTTCCAAAAAAGATTGGGGACCACTGTATTAGAGTATGACCTTGAAGATGAGAGTGTGAAGGAGGTGATCAAATGGGTACAAAACTCTGGTTATAACATTGATATAGATGACTGGATGAGAATGTGGAAAGAGAATTATAAGTTGATTAAACTAATTAGTCTTAGAGAAAATATCCTTAAAATGTTTTATAGATGGCATCTCATGTAAGAATAATAATTTAAAAAATAGATTTTAAAAAAGAAAAAAGAAAAGGATAAGTCCCTCCCCCCCAAGGAGTTTACAGGAGAAATATGAAGTTAAGGTTCAGTATTTTCTGTTCTTGAATAGTTCAGAACAACGTTCCATTTAAGCTGTGCATGCGTGCACACAGAACTCTATCAGGGCTGTGCACAGGCAGCTGGTGTTGACATCTACGTAGTTCTAGTTTCGGATGAAACCCTGCATGTACAACAGGGCTGAGAATTAGAGGCTGCGTTGGTCCAGACATTTTCTTTTTATGGTCCTGTGTCCACTGGTGTAAAATTGTATGCCAGTACATTCCCAAAAGAACTTTTCTTCAACACATCAAACTCTTTCACAGATGGATCACCCTGGCTTTTGTAATTTTCCAGAGGAATGAAATGTATATGTGAGTGATCCACTAAGTTACCTGGAAGTTTACATTGCTTATTCTGTATCTTTTATGCTTTGCAGGTGACACAGCTATGCTAAGTTTCCTTCAGGTGACAATTCATTTGCTTATTTTTTTTTACTTACATCTGTTTAACCTGGAGAAAACCCAGAGAAGTTTATCCATTTTTCTAGCCAATCTCCAAGCAAGTAGCTTTGAGGCTCACTGGCTTTGTTTCAGCAGCAGATCATTTATTGTGTTATTATCATACCTCTGACTATTGCTTCTGCTTCCTTCTTCTTGGGGTGGTCATGTGGGTGATCCCACATGATCAGGACCATGCTGTGAATACATGTTGAATGACATCACAAAGCTTTATGACTGTGGTGCCCAACCTTGGCCTTAGACTACAGCTCCCAGAAGCCTTCACCACCACCTCTGCCGGCAAGGATTTCTGGGAGTTGAAGTCCAAGAACATCAGGAGGCCCAAGGTTGGACACCACTGCTTTATGATTTCAGGTGATACTAAAGTAAGCAGATTTGAGAATTTGGAGACAAATAATAATGCAGATGTTGAGAGAGAAAGATCACTAAACTACATAGTGATGTACACCATCTAGGGATGTGCACCAGCTCCCCTGCCCTCCCCTAGTGCACTCCATTGTTTCTGGTGACTCTCTGACCTGATCTGCAATGCTGTTTGTGCATTTCAGTTATTTCTGGAAAAAAACATTTCTGCAAATGCAGAAAACACTAACGGCTAAATGAAGTGGGCTACACCATGCCTTCAATTCTGGGAATGTAGTAGAGAGAAGAATTTTATTTCTGCCCACAGGCATGCTCCTAGCAACTCATCAAAGGCCAACAGGCAGTGGGATTTGCAACACCATAAAGGAGAAAAACAACTGAGGTTGCAGGAAGGAAAAAAAAGACCCTGATGAAATGATTTTTACTTTCCCAATCAAGCCCTCATAAGAGGAACATAGGCATGCATTCAGTCTTATCAGTGAACTGTTGAGTAAATTATCTAAAAGCTTCATAAGAAAGGACAGTTCTAAGAATGTGAATGCTAGCTAGCAACAATGACACAAGTCTTTCACTTTGCCCCAAAGCTATGTGAAATTGATGGCAGAGTGGCTGCAAGGAGATACACAATGCACAGTGATCATAGTCAAAGCCTTCTGTCCAAAGATGGGAGTGTCCAGGGGAGATCTTGAGTGTCTTTACTGGAGTTTAGGTGTCACTCACCCCCTCCTTTGGTTTCAGCAGTGGCAAATATTTGACCACCGTTTTCCTCAGTTCAAATGGCTGGCCATCTTGGATGAAAAACCTTTCAACCCCGGAAATGCCAGATAGAAGATGAAGGATCCGTGAGCGATTTTGCTCTATCTTGTGGACAATCAGCAGCTCTTTCCTCTGCCCCATAGCTGCCCAGAATTGCAGGCGTAACCCTGCTTTGGACTGTTTCTGCACATTTATGGAAGGACAGAGAATGTTACTACAAAATAACATAAGCTAAAAGAGATCCGTCCCTGGGGGGGAGACCTTACACTCTAAATGTATGGAAATGGTAGGCAAAAGAAGAAAAGAAAGAACAAGGTAGGTAAAGGCCAGGTCTTTTAAGCACTGCATTCATCAGTGAAAATGCCCAATCCTAGCCTAGAACATTGTTGCTTTATCAGTGTAAAATGCTTCAGTCGCTCTGCTTGGTGATAATGATATATCTGGGGGGTTTTGGAAACTGTTTTAGGTTGAAAAGACCATGTGAAAATGGCATCCTGGGACGTGTACACTAATCCTGATGAGCAGTTTTTATTGGCAATGACTAGGTACAGGTGGTGCACACACATCCTTGATTGCAACAGTAAAAGGGAATGGAGAACCTTGCCACTGGAAGCATGCCCATCTGCCAGCCACCCTTGCTGGAGTGGCACAATACTAAGGATGTCCGGGTGGCAATTGGCAACACTGCGTTGCACCATTTTCTGCAACCTTCCACTCTCAACCTTTCCTCCCAGGAAAGAATTGTAACAGCCAACAATTGACTAATAGGTGACACAGCAAATTATTTTTCAGGGCACGACAAATAATAACACAATTAATTACGTTTGTTTTTTTTTAATTTCTCAGTGATTAAAAAAGGAATAAATTACTTTTTAAAAAGGATGATGTTCAAGCTTCTCAATAACCTCTGAACCATCCTTTTCTGTAAAGTACATAATAATAAATGTGACTATCAGATCCATAGATAAGAGCAGTTATTAGTAGGGCCGCATGTGTATCCCCTGAACCCACTCAGGACTTTCAAATATACATTCATTTGGTCTAGAGTAATTTGTACCCCTTTGATTTGATTTGAACAAATGCTTATTTATAAGACTGCTACTTGCTTGCGCTAGAAAACCAAAATAGCTGCATATTTATTGCTTGTGTACAAGTGAATACGAAATTGCCGTAGAGTTTTAAATTTCTGTATAAATTCCTCTAGCTGCATAGCAGAAGTGCAAAGATTTAAAGAGCAGAATAGCTTTACATTCCCCAAAGTAGACCACCCCTTTCTCATGAACTGGCATTTACACTTTAAGACATTCATAGTAGAAAGGTTAAAGATTTCAATTTTTGTAGTGAACAGATAAGAAGGTGACTAACTGCCTTCAGCAACAGACCCCAACAGACTACCTAATTGCTTCCAACAGACTTAAAAGAGAGGAAAGCTCTCAGCAAAAAGATCCTACTTTACTTGAATTCAGGGGCAGGAAAGGCATGATTGGTTGCTGTTGGAGAGATTGACAGTCACTCCAGTCCAGAAAGATCCTTCTCAGCCAAACCTACTAAAGGCAGCATGCGAGGTTGCAGTAACTCCAACAGAAATTTGGAGACATGTCAAATTTCAAACAGCTAGATTTTAGGAATTTAAACACTAAATATCTTTAACACCTGCAAAAAATTTCCCTGAAGCAATTTGTGCCCAATCTGACTCAATATATTTTGTCAGCAGCCTGTACATTTTCTTTGCTTTGCCCCAGATCTGAATATGGCTATTCTGCTTCAATTTGGACCTTATATAAGTTGGTCCAAATCCAGCCATTTCAGTTTGGATTTTAGGATTTGTCTGAATCTGCTTCAGATCCATGGTTAATACTAATTTCTGGAATTTGTTTTCAGTCATGTTGTTCAGGGGTGACTTTCAATCATTAGAGATGGCAAGTTCGTTATCCTGCTAAAGACCCCATTACATTGAAAAGAGGCTGTCGGCAAACACAACAGATTAAACCTGAATATATTTTCAGTTCAGTTATATATTCACCTTCAGAATCATTCCAGTTCAACAAGAATATGTATTCTTGAAGGCTTTCATGGCCGGGATCCAATGGTGGTTGTAGGTTTTCCGGGCTGTTTGGCCATGTTCAGAACAATGCCAAACAGCCCGAAAAACCTACAACAACCATCATTAAGAATACCTTGCTGTTTATTTACTCGGAAGTAAAGTTTTTGCAGTGTACAGCACGGCTCACTCTCAAGTAGATGCAAGCATGATAAAAAACCTCTCACCCATAAGTCAATGTGTCTGGAATGAGTAGATGCAGTATTTCAGTGAAGCCCACCATCTTTTCGTAAGCATGAGCAGCCTTGAATGAATATCCACAATTGCTATAGAAACCAAAATAGAAACTGTGAATTATGCACAGTGTTCATGTAGGATTAAGTATTGCCTCTGGAATATGGACAGTAAAGAAGCTTTAGGAAGAAGATAATATTTAGGGGAGGGAAAAGAGATTACTTATTCTTGGGAATTCAGGCCTCAGTTTTAGAGTGCAACTAGACAATGAAGTTATCCCAGGCTGGATCGAACTAAATAGGGTTGCTTGAGAGTGTGGTTTAAGATTTAGAATGTATTTGCATGCATTCACAATGATCAGGTGGTTTCAGGATACGAAACCACACTGCACCTCAAAGTAACCCCATTTGACCTGTTTTCCCAGCCTTCATGGCCACACATCCTCTCCTGCTTCCCCCTCCACAGAAATAAATTATTTCCTTATTTATTGATAAGTGCCATGTCACTGTATTGGCAGGCCAGTGCGGTGAAACAGCATGGATTAATGAAGAAAAAAATAGATGTTTCTATGGTTTGTTTTCTCTCTCTCTCTCTCCTTCCCCCTTCTCTCGTGTTTCCCCTCTGTGGGGAGCAAGGAAAACTGGATTTTATTTTATGTTGATTTATTGGTAAGTAGCATATTATTTTATTGGTTTGCCACCAAAGTGCAACCGCACTGGGCTATAAAGAAAAAGAGTGTAGGGAGAGATCACCCTCTGCATTCTCTCCTCTCTCACACTGTACAAGAAGCAGAGAAAAGGTTATTTTGTTTCATTTATTGGAAGCTGACACATCACTGTATTGGTGCACTACCCAAGTGACACAGCACTGAATTGTTGGGGGAAACACTTACCAGTGCCACTCTGCTTCAGTAACAGTGATCAAACATGATGAAAATCAAACTCAGGATGCAATAGGCACTTTATCTTGTGTTTTGTTCTGCTTTGAGAACATGCTGGTTGACTCTATGTTCTGTTGACCACGTGGTCTACAGGAAATCATGAACCAACCTGACCCTCATCCATGCCTACCTGCACTTTTTGGGTCCTTAGCAGGAACTATTGTAATTTTTTATAACACAAGTAGGATTGCTCCATAGTTTGGCAGGCAAAATATCTTGCTATTTAGCAATATGCGGCCTGTTTCTGTGTATTGATATTTACTTACTCAAAAAATAATCATATGTATTTACTCATTGACATTGCTGGCAGGTGGATTCTGGAAGCAGTAGTCAAAAAACATTTTAATGGGTTGCTACTTGCCACTATGGTAATGAAAAGTGCTTAATTTTTTATGCTTTATTTAAATTTTATTGATTTTTGCAAATCCTTCGCTTCAGTTACATATGCATAATATTTGTTCAGACCGAACTCTTGATTTACCTTGGCAATGAACAAGAACAAATAATAAATATTAACAATGCTTAAATACTTGAAATTACATCTGCGTGCCAAAGAAAGCATATTGTGTACTTAGTCAGCAGAGGTAATTCATTTGTGAAGCACCCAAGATAGATTTGAAATCCCGGGGTATGGATTGACAAACCTGTCCATTTCACTTTCTCCCACATTTGGATTTTTAACATCTCAGGTCTTCTTTGTTAGACTTGTGGAGAAATTTTAGAATAGATTTAAGAAAGTTTAGAGGGGGAAAACCTAACTAGATAAAATGTTCACCACTCCTACCCTCCAGGACAGACTCTGTGGCAGGAGGGATATTCCCTGAATCATCCTCCTATGGGCATCCAGATTGGGATGACAGTAGTGTCCCAAAGCCTGCATTTAGCTCTGTTATCTGTAGAAAAGTGTGTAATGGGGGCCTGAGGACTGATCCCAATAAATTACCACTCACAACCTCTTCCACTCTATCTTGATATTTTTTGTCACCACTGTATGACTCCAAGCATCTTAATTTAGTTTCTAAATTCCCGTTCCATACAGAATGCCTCCCCTGAGGAGAGTCCAGAAAGGCAGACAGCTCTGTTAACCCACGTCGATAAATGAAGGCCCATTTGTTTTCATCTCCACTGAGTGCAGGTCTTTTGTAAAGCTAATAGGTCGCCCAATGAGTTGATCACAATTGTGCAAAGAAGGTCTAGCTGAGGGGGGGGGGCAAGGTCTCCCAGTGAGTTTCATGGTTGAGTGGGGATTTGAACCTGGCTGTCCCACACCCAAGCGCAACCATTTAACCCATATACTACTCTTGCTCTGGCATGCGTACTGGTCCTAATTCTCTCCCAGGTGGATATTTTTATTTCAGTCTCTTTGCTTGACTTATTCCTCTTATACTTTTCATGCTGACTTGAGATTAGTGGCTTGACTGCCAGAAAACTGGGGCTTCCCAGTTGCTTTTTCATTTCGAAAAGAGCATTAATTTTAAACATTTTGAATGGCTTTCAAATCTCTCCGGAGCAATGTTGTTCTCTGCTTAGAGGGATCATTCCCGTCTAAGTGGAGTTAAAGCTTTGTGCAACTGACAGTCCAGAGGCATTTTTTGTGATCTTGCAGAGTTAGCCTGGCAAGGCAGCACTCAATGCATCTGTCAGTTGCCTTGTCTGTTAGTGTCAAAACACACCCAATACAAGGAATCTTCAAATGCATTCTACAGTAGTCTTAGAACCATTGGATACACTGCACAATAGCAAACAGAAATCATCTGCCAGATGAACGCTTGACAGGGTGCCACAACCAGTTTGGGCTCCCTGATAAGTGTCATATATGGGATGTGTACTCATGGATGTGTGTGTTTGTTACGTGCATGAATATTCACACTCAAAACATCTTAAGGATGGGGAAAACTGCCAGTCCCCTTTCCCCGAATTCACAGGTTGTTGTTTTTTTAACTTCAATTTTTATGTGTGCCAAACATGTCGTTGGTGACCTTGGGAAAATTCTTCAGAAGCCAACTGAAACAAATTTCTCCACCACCTACACACCTACCTAACTTCAAAAGCTACAGTTTTTCTCAGTCTGAGCAGGATCAGAAAGGTGTCAGAGGGGAAGAACCACACGAGAGAGAAAAGGAGGTGGCACTGCTCGTGCAGCACTTCCATGGCTTGAGTGTAGAGCGAATTCAAAGCCAGACTTTTAAGAAGTTAAGCACCCAGAACGAAATGGTCAAAAGGATAAGGTTCAGTTTCTCAAACATTCATTTTTTTAAAAAAATAATCAAGTCCCTCCCATCCTGCATATGAAGGAACCTGTGATTTTTGGTAAGTTATTATCTAGAGTAAACTGAAACTGAAGTCTCACTTGGCATTGCTTTTAATCTATCATGTTTGAAGTCCATTTCCCACAATGTTTGCATTCCTAAATGCCCCAATTTCATATATTCCTGGTATCATTATGATGCTTCAGCAGCAAATGCAAAACATACATACAAATATAGGTGGGCAGAAAACCATTCCAGAATGCATTCGTTATATAGGTTTTAACAATCTCAGTTAGAACATGACTGCTGGATAGCTCAGGGGTTTAGGCATCTGGCTGTGAAGACAAGAGGTTGGGAGTTCAATTCCCCACTGTGCCTCCTTGACAGGAGCTGGACGTGATGATCCATAGGGTCCCTTCCAGCTCTGTAGTTCTAAAACAATAATTAGTATTGGGTTCCTTTGGGACAAATACTGTTCTACCTGCAACATCGCACAGTGAGAGAGCTGGCCCTGCTTCTCTGACCTTTGTTCATTTCTTGTCATATCTTTAGCAAACTCTGCAAGTACCTGTCAACCCAGCAACACATCAATACCACACATTGATGTGCAATCCCCATGTTTCACAACTTCTCCTGACTTCCGATAAACACAGAATGAGGGTTTTGTTCCGCACATTGCAAAATTGATACAGGCTACCCTCACTATTAGTACTTTTACCAGCACAGGAGCACTGAAGAAACATTAACCGTTAGTAACCACCCCTCCACAAACCTCAAATTTTAGAAATCAGTATACAAACATGGAGAGTAATCTTTTTATTTTTACCAGCTTTGGAGAAAGAGTAATGGAAACAACAGCAGCAACACTCACTTGCATTTTCATACTTGCTTATTTATCTACATCCAACATAATGAGGCAAAACAAAGCGCAATAAAATTCAAATTCAGATCCAAACCAAACCGAGAACTGTCCCATCATTAACACCCGGGGCAAATACACCAATCTCTCTTGATGTTTGTTAAAATAGGTTTGTTCCCTTAAGACTAAACGGGCTGATCTGGAAAAGCAGAAAGAGGAGCAGCTGGCTCAGGGATACGAGATACACTCTCCCCCCGCCCCCAACTCTTACACAGATGGAATATTTCATACTAGACATTGTGATTGTTGTGACCATTCCTTGGTCAATTAAGTGGCATCTGTGATGACAGGCCAAAAACCACGCCCGTCCATCACAATGGAATACTGGTTCAGTAGCCAATGGTTGTGCAGGAAGGCGGAACTAGGGAATATAGGAAGCGAATGGAGGACAGTTAGAGTTTCAGTTAGAGTTAGGAGTTCAGTTAGCCTGGAGTTAAGGGCTTTGGTTAGTGATGAGATAGGACAGTTAGTCAGGAGTTAGGGAAAGAGTTAGGTAGTTTGAAGAATTGTTTTGGAAAGAAACACCTGAAAAGAAACGTATAAATGCAACTGTTATAAAGTGATTGAAACTAGCAAAGTAACCAGCATATTTCTAAGATAAATGAAGTTTAATGAATACGAAATACAATTCCATCTATGATTTCCTTGATTCTTAAATATGTTAATCTATTAATAAATGATATTATATTTGACACAATTGATTCTGTGGTCCTAATTGGTAATTGAGGAAGGATTTCCTCTGGTGGCAGCGGAAGTGGAGACAAGAGAAATTGTCATGCTCGAAGGCAAATCTATTTGTTAGGGAGAACAATCAGAGGAGCTGGGGTGTGTGTGTGTGACAGCATCCTTTCACACTAGGAGCATGCCTTGTGATAAAATAAATAAATAAACTTAATAATAAATAAAAAGGTCTGTAGCAGTTTGATTTAGGTAGTTATGTTAATCACAAGCTGACTTTTCTGGAGGCTAGTGCAACGCTCACCAGTGGTCCATGGCCAATGGAGGTAGGCACCTCATCTTGCAGTAGGCTTCTGGTATCAAAGGTTGTGTACATCACACACAGTATAAGACAGGCTCATAAATTCTACTATACTCTCATGCACCTCTGACATTAGGTCCTATAGCCACTAGATCCAAATGTAGGTTACTAGCCTCCAATTAAACGCTGCCTTCTCTATATACATGGCCCATTAGTAAGGTATAGCTGCCAGGACTGAATAGGTAGGTGAGGCCATGGAATTAGGAAGAAGGGTTTAGATTTGCTAGATCCTGCAGAATGTTCAGATTATCCCAATCCTGTACCAAAGAGAAGGCTGCAAATATTTGAGTCATAGTGGTCATGGACTGCTGGAGGCGAATACTGACCTTTTAGAGATGGCTGAATGGAACTGATGAGCATCCATATAAGGTCAACTCCTCTCTTCAGGACAATGGTGTACAAGTTCCAGGTCATCTCAGTAGGGATACAGTAAAGGATGGTAGTGAGTACATTGTGAGACATAACACCTCTATCCTAAGAACAAAAAGTCACAGGAATAGTTGCACACAAAATGAATCTTTAGAGGGGGACTCAATGTACAAATATCTATATGTTCAAAATGATGGAACAGCAAGACTAAGTGGGATACAGTTATCCCTGGGGGAAAATTCTATATAAATAGCAAGGAAGGATATATTAACGAATGCTATTACTCAGAATGTAAAGAAAGGCATAATACTGGATAATTTAGAAAGATGAAATAATTTTTTTTCACAGAATCACTGATGATGATCTAGCTATCCATAGTAAATAAGCATGGAGGACACCCCACTGACCAAAATCTAAGAGTAATTTTGTATCTTGAAATGTAAGCAATCAGTGGGGGAAAGGAGAATGTACAAGCAATGTAATTGGAGTCTTTGACAACTTCCCTGTTCATGAGTAAATTAACATTTGGATCATAATAAAGATTAAATGTATTGCTAGAATCAATGACTGTGTCTTGGGGCCATTAAACACTGAGGACCAAACTCTACATTAGACATTGACATCAGAACTGAATTCATGTTAACATTCGAGAAATGAGACTGAGACTATATTTTGTTTATGAGAAATCAAACTTGCAAAGAAAATGGTTATGGCCTGAATGCCAATTACAAAATGAAGCTAGTTAATTTGCAAATAATGGGAACTGAGAAAAGCTAGTGTTGTAACAATGTACATCCAGTGCCACTGCCAAGAGGAAAGGAGGCAGTGATTGTGTTTTAAGATGCAGGCTCCATGAACTTCACAGAATGAGACAGAGTCCAACCAGATTTACTAGAGCAGAGGAACTGGATACATCAGCAGTCTGAGAGGCCTGGTCCTGCACCCACTCGTTCCCTCTACTTGTCTTGTCCCTGCAAGGGCTGAGTTCTGTGCACTACCCCCCCTTTGCCCAACATCCAAAGATGGGACTGAGTTTTCAGCACAAACTCCAGCAACCAGACACCCCTCAATGAGGGTTGGTAGTGCCTGGCCAAAGCAAATCTTCCCAGTGGATCTGCTCCTCTCATCCTGAGCCTGCTGGCAATGCCTCCAATGCCTCTTCTGGGTTGGCATCACCTTCCTCAGGTGAGGTTACACTGGGCAGTCTGGTCGCCATTGCGATGGCCCAGGTGGGGGACACATGGGTGCTCTCCTATCATGATCCTCCCTGGAGCAAACCTGATCCACTCTCCTGTCTCCTGTTCTGGAGAAGCATGAACCAGTTCTCCCGCATGGCATAGAAGATCAAGAGCTGCTCTTCCCATACCTCCATCCATGTTTCTGACACTGATGCCAACAACCCCCCTCTCTTTTTACCTCTTCCTGCCACCCAACTCCACCAGTTATCCAGCTATCCTGTCCATGTTTTCAGGCTGCCCTACCAGTGGGGTCTCGGGATAGTCCTCCAGAGGGCACAGGAATGAGGTTCGCATCCTCCTGGCTCTTAAATAATTCCCTCCTCTGGTAGCTAGGGATTGAAAGAATGCTTGCCAAAATTGTCATTCTCGTTGATTATGGTTGTCTCAACAGGACAAGATACCTTAACAAGATAATTAAAAGCCATGTGAGATTCCGTCTGCTCAGCACAAGCAAGACAAACAGATTTTCTCCCCCTCAAGGCCTCTAGCATTATAAAATGTCCTTAGTGTCCTTGCTTTTAAAAAGCAAAATGCGGGTATGGGGTGGGTTGGGTGGGCACACGTGTACTTACCCACACACAGAGAAGACCAATGAGGGAGAAGGGACTGGTTAACACTTAGCGTTCAGTTTAGTGCTTCAAATTCTTAAATAAAGCAGCAATCATTATGTTAATATGTGCAGTTCATGAATAATTGCACAGCACTGAGTAAAACCAGGTAATTTTATGCAAAACAGACAGTTTTGTGCAAACGTGGGCAATTCTGCGGAATAACATCATTCTTGCCAATTCAAGAACTTTATCAACAGCCCCTGGGAATTCCTCACTATCCTTACAAGTAAAAGAATATTGCAGTTCCTTCTTGTCTGCAAGGACAAGACAGGCAACGAATTGCATTGCTACCAGTATTCAGTTATCTGAGCCGTGTGTGCACTGGGAGAGAAGCTGATCCTTGCATGGTGCTTAGGAACAAGTTAAAGATGCAAACTGTTGCCAGACTATTTGGAACCATAGCAACAACACCATCGAATACATGGCAGTGGAAACTTGCTACAGAGATACAACACAGGCATTTGGAATATCAGTTGAAGTCTAGGGAAAGAAATACCTATCATAGATTAGGAAAAATACTTGTGCAATAGGATGCCGATACAGTGAAGCAAATCAACCAAAAAAGATGTGAAATGATTCCTGAAGGATAATCCAGAGATTGCAAAGAAGCTAACTAATTTATCTATACTGTATTGGTCCTTGCTGTGAAGTTATAGGACAGATACAGATATCCGCTTTTGGAGCCCCCCCCCCCCGCTCTTGTTTCAAATAGTTCATGCAACCCCGGCTTCCTATGCAAATGAAGTTCTTGATCATGATGTGATCAAGCGCCCTCAGTTTGGACAATATTTTAGGATAGGTTAAAACTTTTGTAAGTACATTATGTGTTGTGCGCCTGGATAGTTGTGATACTTTTATTTGTTTTTTTTAAAAAAACAAAAAGCAGCAGAATAAGAATAATATGCAAAAAATATAACTTTCCAGCCTCCAAAAACCCATGGGAACATCATGTAGAGAAGATGTCAGAAAATGACAAAGTCAAGATATTCTGGGATTTCCAGACCCCAACTGTTAGACACCTTGAACATAACACACCAGACATTGTAGTAGTGGAACGAAGAAATGTCTGTATCATTGACACTGTAACTCCAGAGGATGCCAGAGTTGAAAATAAGGCTCTCTCTGTGTCAGCGTTTCTTAGTGCAAATCACAGTTTTAGCAGAGTGATTCGCAGTCCAGGCAGTCAAGAAATAGCTCACGGACAGTCCAGCAGCATTTCCTTCAGCAACGTGTATTTACAGCGGTATTTACAGCATTCTGGCAGCATAACATGTAGAAGTGATCTTCAAGCAGGAAGATACAACTGACTGTACAATTCACACATATATACATATAGAGGACCAATCAGATCACGCATTGCATCATCCCTGAGTTGCATCATCCCTGAGTTGCATCAGCTCTGCTGAGTCATCCTGACTCCGTTTTAACACACCTGATCATTATGGATTCTCATTAATACACTCCATTCTGCTCAGGCCTGTAATTTTCTTTGACACTCTGTGAGGCATGCAACTGCTAGGCTGGGGCTTCTTCGAGTGCAGGCTGGCCCGAAGGAGCATTTAAGAAGGCTGCCCAGGCCTGCTTTTATCTCTCTTGCTGGCTTCATCTGGATGAGGAGGTGCTGAGCAAGCGTCAAGTGGTTTTGCTTTTGGCCGTGTGGCTTGTGCTGCATTGAAAAGCGACGAGGGAGCTGGGTTGTATATTGGCACAGCCCTGTGGTCAGAGGGGCCTGAGGGAGAGAGTTTTTGAGAGCCTGTGCAGGATCTAAAGTAAAATGTTAATTTAAAAATGTGCAGGGACCACACTGCTGACTTCTGTATTCGGAAGATGATTGCAATGTGGGGCAAGGAACGGGGTGCCATGGGGGACACCTGTATGCCCAGATCACTGGCCATCCTGGATAAATTAGGGAACACGTGGGATAAGGTTTGTATAGATCACTTTGACACCTGCCGTTTTTGGGTGGCAACACTGATAGCATTTGGGGGAAAGTGAGTTAGTGGCAGTGGCAAAAAATAGATGCATCCCTGTCTTCTTTGCAGAGAAAGGGCATGGTGGTGTTGAATGAGCAAATTGCCATTCACTTATGAAGGTGAAAAATGGATCAGTGGGGGAAGGGGAAGGGGCAGATTATTGTGCTAGGACAGTGTTCAACAGGAGAGATCTGTCCCGTGAATACCTATGCCTCAGGGGAGATGAGGAGGGGGGATTTTTTGCAGCACAAGGATGGATCTCCACTGAAGAAATATCAGTTCTGGAGAGTGACTCTCGGGCCCAAAACTGCTGCCTTTAGTTGTCCACCGGGTGTGCTATAACCCACCACTACAGTGGCAGCCATGGGGTACAGAGTTCAGGACATTAAAAGAGTAGGTAGGTGGTCACTCTGATCTTAGAGTTAATCAGCCTTGGCTATACAGAGAGGATGGAGTACACATCGAATGTGGGAGTAGACGTTTTCCTAAGGGATTTGCAAGTGAGCCTTCGAACTGACATTGTCGGCTTGGTGGGGGACAAGTGGCCTGGTTGCCAGATGGTGCGGGGTATAAATTCAATAAATAAATAAATAAAGTAAAGGGGCATACTTCGTAGCTCCTATACTGTGGTAGGTGATGCAAAAAGGAACAAAATGGGGCACCCAGGGTGCGTAAGGCACCTCTCCCCTCAGAAGGGAATTAGATGAGGGGAGAGTAAGTAGGGGAACCTAGGAAACGTTGGGTACTTAGGGGCAGGAGGACCACCTGGGGGTACTCCGGCTATTTGAGGACCGGGAGTGTGCTGTACAGTGCACAGTGGACAGTGCACTTCTGGAATAGGAACTCACTAGGGCAAAGTCTGGACTGGGAGGACAAGGTTGACCCTGATTACAGACCTGTTTTGCTTTACGGTAGTCCCCTTGTGAAGTTCAAGTTAAATAAGTTAACGAAGTTATTCCTTATACTGTGTCTGTCTCATTATTCTGGTCTAGGCAGGCAAAGAATTGGAAAAACTCACAAAATACAGAGATCTGGCAATTGAAACATCTTACTTGTGGATGAAACACACTTCAGTGGTTCCTGTCGTCATCAGGCCTTTGGGAACAATATAAAGAAATTTCACATAGTATTATAAGCAGTTGCAGATCTCAGAAATAACACCATCAGAGCTACAAAAAAACCCCTGCAATATTAGGACCAGCAAATGTACTACATTGATATTTAATAGGTACTGTACTTAGGTTTTTGGTTAAAACTTGTATTTGTTCTATAATACCAGTCAATGTTTTGTAGTTTTGATTGACTGTGCCTGGTGTTTTTGGATAATGATGAAAATGCTAATAATAGTAATAAGGAGGAGGGGTAAGAAACATGTGATGCCCAACATTTGCCATATCCATCACTGGCTGTGCTAATTGTGACTGACAGTTGTGCATTCTAGCTTCCTATGGTGAGCTAGACATTCTGTACGGCGGAACTGGACAGTGCATCTGTTTTCTCATGCTCCTTGTACCATTGGGCCATGGCATTTAATGATGGAAAGCCATAGCCACTGGGGAAATAGAAACAGTTTGCTGAAAGCACTCTAGGTTTGGTTTCAGTTTCTGTTTATTGTGCAATATCCAGCTAGGCTTTTTGTAGACAGCAAAACAAGATAATAAAGAGGTATTAAAAATGGATAAAACCAACTATGCAAAACATAGTAAAATGCTACAGCATGATTCTGGATGTTTTCTATTGACATTGAGGAACTTCCTTCCTCTTTAAGACCAGCTTAACATTTTAAATTGAGTATCACATAATAGCCTTTTCTCTGCATCATAAATAGCGTTTTATTTGAGAAACTATTATCTCCAGTGCCAGCAAACAGAAGATCAAGATAATGAATCTTTGAGTGTACATATAAAAGTCATTCTAGAGGAACACAAACTCTCCATCTCTCTTCCAAAAACCAGCAGGCAATGTATACTCACCTAAGATTGTTTTGATGCTTCTTGACCTCCATCAACTGCAAGGTATTTAGTCTATATTTAGTTAAAAGCCTTTCTATATTATTGTATTTTAATCATTATATTGTTATTATAGTTATTTTGATTGTCTTATTGAATGATAATTGCTTATTGTATGTTTTTATTATTGTAATTATGTTATGGTTGTATTTAAACTGTTTTTGACTATTGGAAAGCACTCTGGTATATAAATAAATATTATTTTTAACCCATATTGGCCAATATGGATGCAACTTCCAGGAGAGACAATAAAACTTTTGTACTACCGTATTTGCCAGCATATAAGACTGGGCATATAAGATGACCCCTCAACATTTCCACTCAAAATATAGAGTTTGTATATGGCAGCCCACCAGCCATTGCCTACCGGAGAGCGAGAGAGACCCTGCCTCGCAGCATTCCTGGCGGAACCTCCCACTCCCCTGGCCCCGGTGCAGCTGGCCCACCTTCAATGGAAATGACGTGCTCGCGGATCTGGCTCTGGAGCGCCAGGTCCTCCATGCACTCTATCAGGTTGTAGATGGCATAGAAGTTGGGGTGCACCAACTCAAAGCGCCCGATCTCGGCCCAGATGACCACAGAGTTGGAGAGGCCGAACTGCAGCTGCGGCACCCCGCCCGGCAATGGCCCCAACAGGCCTCCCAGGGTGGCCAGGCTCTGCTGCAGTGCCTGTGGCAGCTGCCTGGGGCTCTGCCCGGGCCCGCCCTGGAAGTTCATGGCCGGTGACGAGGCCCGAGGAGGAGGGGAAGTGGCTGGGTGGGCGGCAGCAGTGGAGGAGGAGGAGGGGAAGCAGCTCCCCGGCAGCTGGTGGGCAAGTGGGCAGCTGGCTCAGTGGCGCGGGGTGGCAGGCAGCCCAGCGGCGGGCTCTGGCCGCTCAGGCATGGCCGGCTCTGCTTCCCTCCCTCCGTCCGGACTGCCTGCCTGCCTGCCCGCCTGCCTTCCTCCCCGGCCCAGTGTCACTCACTCAATGGCGGCAGCGGCAGCTCCTTCAAGAAAGCCTGCCCGCCACCCTCCTGGCCCAACTGAAGTGCTCCCGGCGTATAAGATGACCCCCCCAACACTTGGAAGCATTTTTTTCAGGGTAAAAATGTCATCTTATACGCTGGCAAATACGGTATATATTTTAAAAACCGGTTAACCACAAGAGTCTCGTGAGGGGTGGAAGTTGTTCTAATTCCAGAATTTGAATATGTGTAGTATTTGGCCTGAGAGTTTAGTCCTATAAAGTTCAAGAAAGAACACCACTAGCCTGCCACCCAATCCAGTCACAGTGAAAAAAATTCCATAAGTTATTAACATTATCTGTTAATACAGCAGCTTTCAAATACTGCACCATGCTCCAGATTGTCTAAATATCACCTAACTATTTATAGGAGTCAACTTGCTCCAGTTGTTAATCAGCCAGTTGCCATAGATACTTCTGTCTGCTCTTTCCAAATACTATTATTTTCATTTTGGAATAATTAACTCATAGAATTTCCTTAGCACAGTAGGAATCTAGAGGTCTCAGGAGTCTATGCATCCCATACTGTGTGCATGAAACAAGAATGGCTTTATCAGTATTCAAGAAGATGGAAATGCCCCTGTATTTTAGATGAGGAGGAGGAAAAACCCACACCTGTGAAAATGGAACATAATTAAGACAGTAATTAAATAGGAGAGGAGCTAATAAGCCTCCCTACCACCTGTCCTTTTTAATGGGTATGACTTCAGAGAGCAGCCCCTTGCTCTGCCACTTACACATATATTAGAGTTTTTGCATAGCTCTGAATTTTTCTCAACAACCTCTGACCTATGTCTAGGAGAGCCAAAAGTAGGAATTTTAGTATATTGTGCATCTTGCGCAGACTGTCTTCCTTGTACACAAGCCCTTTGGTAGACTACCAAGAGAACCCTATTTTCTACAAAGCACTAGCAGTTATATATAGGCCCCAGTGTTGAACTGTACTTATTGTTTCATGTTCTGTGTCTGGTTTTTAATTTCTTCCCTTCATTTTACTGTATTTGCCAGCGTCCAAGATGACTGGGCGTATAAGACACACACCCCCAACATTTCCACTCAAAATATAGAGTGGATGGCTCTGCTGAGGGAAGCAGCTCGCTGGCGGTGCATGGGCGAGCGGGCAGCTGGCTCAGCTGCGAGGAGGGCAAGAAAGAGGGAAAGGGGCCGGGCAGAGGAGGAGGAGGGGAAGGGGAGGCAGCTCTCTGGCGGTACACGGGTGAGTGGATGGCTGGCCCAGCTGCAAGGAGGGTGAAAAGGAGGGAAAGCGGGCAAGTGGGCAGCGGCGGCGGCGGAGCTCTGGCCACTCAGGCATGGCCGGCTCTGCTTCCCTCCCTCCGTCTGGACTGACCACCTGCCTGCCCGCCTGCCTACCTCCCCTGCCAGCGCGGCCCTGCGTCACTCACTCAACGGCAGCGGTGGCGGCAGCTCCTTCCTGGCCCAACTGAAGTGCACCCGGCATATAAGACGACCCCCCCCCACTTGGAGGCATGTTTTTGGGGCCAAAAAAGTCATCTTCTATGCCAGCAAATACGGTATTGGTAATTTTTTTTTTAAAAAAAAGGTCAGAAACAATTAATAATTTCAGTAGTTTTCAAAGCATACTTTTGGGGAGCACTTTGGACCTGTTAAGAGATTTGGGACAGATGACAGCTAGTTAAATTGTGGATCTGGTTACTAAAGGGAGTGAGTGGTGGCGGCAGCCATCTTAAACAGCCTTAAAATGGATTGAACAAATTCATGGAGGACAGAGCTATCTGTGACTACCAACAATGAATCTTGTGACACATTATTCAATATTTATTTGGTCAAATGTTTCTGTGGATAGCAGCTCACTTCTTCAGATGCTTGTAGACTTTAAAAAAAACAGCTTAGGGATGAGGTCAAATATAGCCAGAGGGATGATCCTTTGAGCAAGAACCTGACCATGGGCTACAGTAATGATCCAGTGCACATCCCAGCCTGTAATCCCATAGCTGATTCTCCTCCAGATTAAAAGAAGTCAATTTATGAATACTTTTAAAGAGGTATGTATAAGGTTGCATGTAGTTTGGCACTCCTGCACTTCCTCTACTTTTTCTTGCTACCCTCATGCCAAAAAAAACAAAGCAAAAACCAAACAAACCCAAGTACATAGTTTCAGGTTGCTCGATGGTCCGATGCATTTCAACAGCTCTCCTTAGCCAATATGAAACTATGTACAGGGAGCATAAGCACATAAAACCCCAACACAATATATGAGGGTTTTGAGAGACCTTAGCCTTCCATATGTAGGGACGTGGTGGCGCTGCGGGCTAAACCGCAGAAGCCTGTGCTGCAGGGTCAGAAGACCAAGCAGTCGTAATATCGAATCCACGCGACGGAGTGAGCTCCCGTCGCTTGTCCCAGCTCCCGCCTACCTAGCGGTTCGAAAGCATGCAAATGCAAGTAGATAAATAGGGACCACTTCGGTGGGAAGGTAACAGCGTTCCGTGTCTAAGTCGCACTGGCCATGTGACCACGGAACATTGTCTTCGGACAAACGCTGGCTCTATGGCTTGGAAACGGGGATGAGCACCGCCCCCTAGAGTCGAACACGACTGGACAAAAATTGTCAAGGGGAACCTTTAACTTTACCCTTAGCCTTCCATATAATAACTTACGCACACTGTTACAGGCTGCTACAATTGCACTGCAATGAACTGCAATGCACAGGTATTTTTCAGTTTCTTCTATAGTGTGCCTGAGATGAAGAAATAAGTAACAACATCTACCAAGACTTTCATGTTTCTCTGCTGAAACACAGTCAGAAGATACAGTGCTTGTGTTAATAACCCTTTGCACACAGTCTGTAATTGTTCACTGTATTACCCTTGGGTCATGGGCAGCTGTGTCTCCAGCAAGAGACAGTGAATTAAAACCTATTGAGGGGGAAATTTGGCCCCATTTGGAAAGGAGTTGCCTGCATGTAGTACCCCATTGCCAGAAGAGTGTCTATGTCTGTGACAGGTAGACCCTTACAGTTTTTCCTCGCAGCAACTAGCTGAGGAATCCTGCTGTACCAAACAACACAACAGGATGATCTCACACACCCATCAGAATTCATGTAAGAGATGGAAGGGAATGGAGTAAACCCTTCTCCGCAAAAAGATCTAAAACCAAAGATATTGCTCTGTTATACTTTCAGCTCAGCATTCAACAAGCATTCAACAAGCAGCTGTGAAAAGTCACTCAGCTACTTTAGATCAGAAGGTACTTTTTGAATAGCAAAAAGCATGCACTCCCAAGTCTGCTATGACAAGCTTGCTTTTCCAAGGTATCCTCCTTCAGTGCAGGGAATGTAACCATAGTGTACAAAATTGTATACAAGTCTAAGAGGTCAGTATTTCTTGGAGTAAGTGTCTTGCAGATGGAAAAGTGGTGGTAAAACAGTGGTGTACTTCAGATAGACTCCTGGTGAACCAAATAGACTTAGAGACAGAGAGGAGGGCATATGTTAGCGAACTCTTAATTTTAATTTGGCAGTATTATAGCATTATGTTATGTGCCATTTCTAAACATATTCCAATTTATAAGTTATATTATAGATGCACCAAGGTGCATCCATAGTATCGTGCAGCAGAGCAATTCAGCATTCTACAAGGCCATTCTTTAAAAATGAGGGCAGACCAAAAAAAGTAACTGTATCCACAACTCAAAAATGCCAGGAAATGGCTTAATATTGCAGCACAATATTGTGTCTGGTTTGCTAGAAGGAAAAACAATGCCAAACTTTGCATAACAAAGGGCAGCCTGAATGTTGACAACACCAATGGCAGCTGTTGCAATGGTGTGTAGAGTACCCTTTTGTGCTCACTGCTGTTCACAAAGAGAAGTTGAAGAGAAAATCCCAGAAGCTGATTCCTTTTTTCATCAGCTAATAACTTCCCACCTCGACACAGAACAATTGTCAGGGCTTTTTGCAAAGTAAAGAAGTTGCTCCACTTTATCGCCCAGACAGCTGACAGGGTTGTATGGGGCCCGGAAGCGTTGTGCAATATTGGGCCATTTCCTGGCTTTCTGAATCATGGACACAGAAAAGCAATGTCCCACTTTCATCAACCAGAGGTTTTGTTGTTGTCCTTGTTGTTGTTTGGAGAACTGAATAACAGCTTTATGCTTCACTTTATTGCCCAGGCAGTTGGGCAAGAGAGAAGAGGAAGACAAAAATTGTGGTGAGGAATTTGAAAAACAAGGTAAAATATAAGTCAAGACCCAGTCATAAGATCCTAATGCCACTAAATCTCTCTCTGTCTCTCTCTCTGCCACTCATTCTTTCTCTCAGTTTAATGGACTGCTGGGAATTTAGAGAAGGTTCTTGCAGAGGCTTAAACCTCTACAGAGAAATTTTGAAAGACCGAGTGCCACATAAGATCAGGAGCTCCTGGCCAAAAAGGCTGTCAGCTAGTTACAAAAATCTTATCTATCTTAATTATTTATTCCACGGTTTTCTATATTTTTGCTGAATGCCAGTTTCCCAATCCAGAAACATTACTGAGCGTTATGAAAGTAAGTTAATTGACAGTTTGGGTTCTCTATGGTCCCAAAGGAGCTCTTCCAGCCATCCTCCTCTTCCCAGCTCTGTTCTCCAAATGTCAACTTGAGCATTACACTTTGCTCTGCCAGCACTCACTGGATGAAATCCAGTGGGCATAAACATGCCACATAAATGGTGATGACGTCATCATTGGGCACCATTCTTCCTGGTGGAGCAACCACCTTTTATTGTCCGATGTATTTTCTTAGCTTAAGGTACACACAGAGCTGTATTTATTAGATGTTGAGGATTAATCCTGTTTCAGTTTGCTATAATTTAATCCTTCCGTTTCCTTCTTGTAAGTATTCAGCAGCTATCTCCTGGCTAAACAATAAGAATGCAAAAAAAAAAAAAATTAAATACAAAATAAAAATTCTGGGCCAGAAAGGTGAGCGGCAGCTCTTAAGGAAGGATGGATCATTCTAAGCAGCAACACTTGTAGATGAGGGTGTGTTTTTTTTGCCTGGATCCAAACCATGTCATCAGTGATACATATATCATATATCTATGCCAGTGTAGACAGGCCCTATATCACAATTTTTCTGAAAGCTCCAAATGCTACCTTCTCATTCTGAATTTCACCATGAAGCAACACAGGTGAAATGAAGAGATTCCTGGAAGTGTGCCTTGTCTCAAAAAAAGCACACAAGATGTTGCCAGTACTTTATCTCAAAATCTTTCTAGTGCTACAATGCAAACATTTATGTCCAAAGGCTGAGATGGAAAAAGTTCAGAACAGTATTAAGCAAGGTATGAAATTCCGTAGGCACTGATTTCAGGAACACCCCATATAACTAGGGATTTTAAAACAAAGTTTTCACAGAGGTTCCCAGAAAAGAAAAGAAAGAATTAATCTTTACTGAATAGTTTCCTGTTTCAGACTGTTTGGTCTTTAAGAAAAATAAATTGGCTTATGTAACCAAGATTATGTAATGCTTTTTCCAAAATGAAATGTTTCCTCCCCAAAATCCTTTAATAATACATACACCACGTTAGAGTTAATAATTATCAAATTACCATGAATTACAATAGGGATCAGATAATATTCATGAAATTCTTCATTTCTTGAGTGTTTCTTGAATTTAGCCATTCTGAGATTCTTCACAGAGATATCCCCCTCCTGCATTAGCAAGATTTCCTAGTTTTCAGACAAAATGAGACTTGATTGTTTGTGTGTGTATGTGTAAAAATGATCTCCCCTTCCCATTGTTCAGTAGAGGAAGCTGCCAAATGGTGTGCAGCTTAATTATCTTTCTAGTGAATGCTCACAGGGAGCGAAGCCATTCTGTGCAGGAATTTTAGTATATTGTGCCGCTTGGTGTTTCCTCTACACTTTCCAGGTGAATCCTTCACAGGACTCTTGCCATTGCATGCAAGAATTGTATAATCATGAGCAGCCTGACATGTCTCTGGGAGTGAAATGACCATAACATTTCCATGTTATCCCACCAGATTTCCCACATGATTTCTTGGTGGGGAAAAAACTCAGGCAGAGAAATTTAACTACAAGAAAGAAAGAATGATTCCCCCCCCCCGCTTCCCCTCTGTAAGGAGGAAGCCACCACTACCCCTTGTCTTCCTTGTACACAAGCCCTTTGGTAGACGACCAGGAGATCCTAGTTTCAGGGCAGCCCAAAGGCAAAGATGCCAAAAGGCAGCACATGGGTGGTCCAGGAGAGATGGCGGAGCAACGTCCTTGGGAGGAGGGCACAGGTGTGACTGACTGGGAGGAGAAAGGAGTAAAGGAGAAGGAAGAAGATGAAGGGGACTGGTTAGAGGCTCTAGAACAGTGGTGTCGAACTGTGGCCCTCCAGATGTTCTTGGCCTTCAACTCCCAGAAATCCTGGCCAGCAGAGGTGGTGGTGAAGGCTTCTGGGAGTTGAAGTCCAAGAACATCTGGAGGGCCACAGTTCGACACCACTGCTCTAGAAGAACAGCCCCTCATCACACACTCTAACAATGGGAAGCTGTGAGAGTCATTTTCCTCCTTGATGGCTTTAAAAGTGAAAAATCCCACAAGTTACAACCAACAATCACTCTGATTTTCTGGAGCATTGAGTGGGGACTCCACTTCATGTGTGTGAGGTTCTGGACACGACTGGAAACAAATAGGCAGCAGCCAGAAGCAAACGGGCGGCAACACTGGCTTGGCTATATGGCCCCGATGCAGCAGAACTGTGTGGCCACATGGCTGCACAGCTGAGAGGGAATGTTGATTACAATGTAATATGTCTACATGTCAGTGGTCTTAATGTGTAATGAATCCTTATGATGTCACAGATACCTCTGTGATATCATTTTTTTTTAAAAAAGAAATCTCGTATCAAAAGGACATGTCTCCCGTTTTAAGGTTTGGTCCTGAAAATTGACCATGCCAGCCACATCTGAATCTCTCTGGGTTTTAATAAATTGAGGGGAGGCTCTGCTTTTGATCCTACTAACCTCCCAGGCATATGGAGTGAGCACATGAAAACTGACTTTTTCTGTGTCTGTTCCAGATTGTCAAACTCCCTTCCAAAGGAAGTGAAAGCTTCCCTGTTGTCCTTCTCACCAGAAGGCAAAAATATTCATCTTTAGATAGTCTTCTTGCCACTGACTGTCTGATGAGTATGGAGCTTTAAATAGGGCCTTTTCATTTATGATGATGATGATGATGATGATGTCTTTTACATTGTTTTAAATTCATTTGTTGTTTCAATATGATTACTTGTTTAATTGTATTTTAATGTTAAAAAGGCATTGCATTTCACTAATTGTTTTTCAATCGTGTTGGGTGCTGCTTTTGGTCTCAGTGCAAAAAGAAAGGTGAAGTGTAAAATGAATAAAGTGCTGAACTTAGAGATGTGTTAAATCCTAACAGTGAATTAAGGGGGGGAAAGATCAGTGGTAAGAGAAAAAAAACAACTTTAAATAGTGCTCAAATTAACAAAGCAAGGCTACTGAATGAGAGAAGGTTGCTGAAGATGGGAAAGCACGTTGTAGTAGCTGCTGCTGATTTTTAGTCACTAGTCACAGCTCAGACAGCTGAAGCTTTCAAAACAGGGTCTCAGATCTAGATCTAAACATTCGAAGAGGGAATCTCGCATGAGTGAAAATTGTTCTTCTTGAGGTGTCCTGAACCCATGCTGTTCAGTTCCTTCACTATGAACAACATCTTGACTTGCATCTCAAAGTTCAATGAAAATCAATAATGCTATTTTAAGTTTTAATCCTGGTGTATAGATTTTCTGTCCTCTATCCAGATGGACAAGTGTATTCCTGGTGCAGCCTCCAAACTGTTTCTGAAAGTGGCTCAATGAAAACTTCATTGCAACTGCCCAAATTTAAAAAAGTAAGCATGCATCTATGATAGAGTTCAAATGGCAGGTGCAACTTAGTTGCCATCTTGTCAGCCAAAGTGGGTGAAAGCCACAGAAATCACCCTGGCTCCTCTAGGTTGCAAGCCTTTTCCTTTTCTAGGGGTGTCAAAATACCTCAGGATAGGGAAGCCTCAAGGGCAGGAATGAACAGTACACAGCCTGTAAGTAAAAGAGGGCCCTTGCACCCTATCCTCATCCTCAGTGCACCCCCAGCAGCTGCTGACAGCATCCATGCTGTTGAAAATATGGCAGGATCTTCCCTTCCTGTCTGTATGTCTTAGCAATGGAAGGGAAAGAGACAATCTGTCCTGAGGTTTTGCAGAGCTCTATGGCACAAAAGGAGGCTCTGCCGCCTGCCTGCACCACAGAGCCAACAGAGTGGTCACAAGATTTCAGCAGCAGTAACTCCTGTAGTTCACAGCCAGACAACGAATGTGTCCCCTTTTCTCATGCCTTGAAGTTATTGCCCCTGAAGTGTGTCAGCTAGTTATTAGGCCATCAGCATCTCCACCTTGCTCACATGAAGCTTATCCTGATTCACCCTCACCTAGCCTATTACCAATCTCAAATACAGTAGGATCCCTTTATCCATATGATCAATATCTGTGGTTTCACTTCTCAGTAGTTTGCCGCCACCTTATGTTTAAAATACAAGTGCACCACCATGTGGCATTTCTCCTGCTCCTTTGTGGATTCCATCCTGCTGCCTTCTGTGTTGTATATAGGGTTCCCTTGTATCTGCAGTTTCAGGCATCTACAGCACTCTATGGAACCAATCCCCCCGCAGATACAGGATTCCTGCCATAATGAGGTGTTAAAACGTGTTGAAATGTGAAAGTTGCGCAGAAACCCATAGGCCCATTGGCAGTATCGGTATTCTCAAAGCACTCCTTTCTGTCTGACCTGCTGATGTTAACTGCCTACCAAGATTGTGAAATGTTGGATTTATTCAACATATCCGTGAAGGAGTGCCTTTGCGCAATAATTGAAACTTCATGCATGGCATTGAGAAATCTTCAGGTAAAAAACGTTTCTCTGGTTTTATTTCCTCATGTTTTGGGGTTTGTTGCTGTTGGAGAATTCAGTATTTCTAAATATATCACGCCTGTGTTTTCTGAAAGGCCAGACTGTTCTTAAACAAACAGCTGTAATTTACAGCAAAGAGAGAGAGACTTAGTTTTGAGTGATGAGTTGATTCTGTTGCTCAATCCACTCCCTCTATATAAAGTGACAAGCAAATGCTGGGACAATTAGTCTCCGTGAACCTCGTCTAGAACACCAGGACCTTTTAGGGTAAGTGGAGATTTGTGATCTTACTGTAACCAGGGGAGGGAAGAAAACACTCTTTTGACTTGTTGTCCAATGCAGGCAGGGAATCTCATGAAATTTTAAAACTTACTTGCTGAGGTATCTTGTCTTGTCATGATAGCCTACATTTGAGTGAATGAGGAATTTAGTGGTGGAAAACCTGTTGCTTGGTGTAATAAGTTGTAGTAGAGTAGGCCCATTACATTCATGGGAATTTCACAAGGAAACTGCTCCCATCACCCAGACCAGATGGGCGGGATATAAATCAAATAAATAAATAAATAAATACATTCCATGATTCAAATAGGCTCACTCAAGTTGTGATTTGCTATACTAAAGTCAGATGCAACCAGAGTAGGCCTATTTGAATCAATGGAACTTAGGGAGGAACTGACTGACCAAATCCCCAATGATTCAGTGGGCCAGCTCTAGTGCAGTTTACTAGTCTGAGCAACAGGGTTTTCAGTCCCTGAGTATTCTTTCCATCTCTACCTTGTTAATTCTAGAGCAGTGCTTCTTAACCTAGAGTCCCCATAAGTTCTTGAACTACAACTCCCAGAAATCCTGATCAGCACAGCTAGTGGTAAAAGCCTCTGGGAGTTTTAATCCAAGAACAACTGGGGACCCAAGGTTGGGAACCATTGTCCTAGAGATATACAGCAGCATCCTTGATATGGAGCCCACAGATATGTTAGATTGCAACTCTTATCAACTCTAGCTGGGATGTCCACCAGGCCATAGGAGACTGAGGCTACGATGCAGACATTGTGATCTTGGATCAGATTTATGGAATCAACAGATGTGTTTTTAAGTCTTCAAATGTCCAAAACAGAGGTGAGGTGGGAGTGTGTAATGGTGTATAGCAGTGATAGCTATCCTGAAGTTTGTTCTTTTAGATCAGGAGAACATCCCAATGACCAGGGAGGATTTTTGCAGAGATGATGCTATGGTAGCATCACTTGTCAATGAGTGATAATAGCTCAGTATGATTCAATAATTCTGTTTGATTTGTATAGGTCACACACTTTGAAAAGATGCATCCATTGCTGTTTCTCAGTATTCTTCTTTTTGGCACATCCTTGGCCAGCTCCCCAGCTGAGAACTGCTGTGAAGGTATGTCATTAAATGAACATGGGGAGGGCTGCAGGCTAGAACACATCGGTGCACTTCCTAACATCTCAAATCAAAAGGGACTACAGGCATCAGAGAGGGTAAAAACCTTTCCCTGAAACCTAACTCTTGAAAACTGTAAAAAGAAAGAAAGAAAGAAAGAAAGAAAGAAAGAAAGAAAGAAAGAAAGAAAGAAAGAAAGAAAGAAAGAAAGAAAGAAAGAAAGAAAGAAAGACAGACAGACAGACAGACAGACAGACAGACAGACAGACAAGAAAAGAAAAGAAAAGAAAAGAAAAGAAAAGAAAAGAAAAGAAAAGAAAAGAAAAGAAAAAAGAAAAGAAAAGAAAAGAAAAGAAAAGAAAAAGAACAGAGACCATATTTCTGGATAGTACCACTTCTGCCCATGTGGTGTAAGGCTCAAACATACCAAAACAAAAACTATAAAGCTCACAGGACATAGAAGCAGAATGCCTCAGAGATGCAACCTAGGCACCTATTTTCCTAAGGAAGAAATGTTACCTTTAATTCAAACATGTGATTTGCACGCCTGCAACAGCAGTCTAAAATAGAGCAGTACAGAAGCAGGCTTAGTAACTCAGCTGCTATGGGTAGGAGCTAACCTTCATCTGGAGTGATGAGAGTTGGCCAAATGGACCTGTGAAGTGGTTCTACCTAAAGGATTTCATGAGGGCAGACAAATTAAGCTATGCATTTCTCAAATGCGTAGCATTCCTTTAAGAGGAAAAAAGACAGCAAGTTCATGAAATATTCTATTAAGTGCTGGCTCTACCATTAGACAGGATGGGACAAATATCCCAGGCAGCAGATTTGGAGGCGCCAATGAAAAGCAACAAATTTGCTTTATATTTCTTGTATCTTTATTCTCAGGATGGGGGAACTGTTCTTGTAGGATCTTCTTCTTCGTGTGCCAAAGTTACCTGGCTGGCTTTGAGTACTATGTGCCTTGACTTGAGGGGGTGACACTGTATGGTGCTCCACATTGAGCAGGAAAATTTCTTGAGCCAGCTCAGATTATATCTCTTGCCAGAGTTTTGATGTATTTTTGCTGCTGGCTGGGGGATTCTGAGACTTGTGGCCCTCAAAAGTAACATTTCCAAGCTTTGATGACTGCTTTCATTATTTGAAGCTGACTGGACAGCTTAGTTGTTTAGGTTCCTGGATGTGGAGCCAGAGGTTGGAAGTTCAGTTCCCCACTGTGCCTCCTGTGAACAGAGCCAGCCTATGTAGCTATGGCCAAGCTGCACAATCCCAGGGTGTCCGCAGAAGAAGGGAATGGTAAACCATTTCTGTATTTTCTACCTGGAAAACCCTGAAAAGGGTCACCATAAGTCAGAATTGACTTGATGGCACATAATGATTATTTCTAATTATTGGAGAACTGTGGAAATCTTAGTGAGCATTTTCTTTATCATGCCTTTTGAGAAAATAATAGTGTTTTCCCTTTCAGAGCTGAAGCAGTTGAAAGAACATCTCCGTAAAGTGGAAGAGAAGGTGGATGGTGTTATAAATGATTTTATGACTGTCCACAGAGGTAAGATCAATGCCCTCATCATGTATATAATCTTATCTTCACAGTCTCCTACAGTGTTCCATGATTTAGCTTATGTAATTGCTACTGACCCAGGCCTAAATATGATTGGTAATTCCACTGAATCAATGGGATTTATGTATGTGCTGAGACTCATACTCAGCAGTAGAGATGGGAACTAATATAAAAACAGATCGGTTTCATCAATGAATATAGCTGATTGGTCATATATTCGTCAAATTTTAAGTCCCGATGGATACGGATCGACGACTATTTCCTCATTTTTATTCATCCCCATATGAAAAAAGCCATCCTATGGCTTTTCCATTCTGTTTAATGGCCCGCTGATCAACTAATTGGCAGGCTGACAGACAGCCACCCACCCCCACAACCTATCCCACCCCCTTCCTCTCCCTACCTTTACTGTAGGTTGTCGCCTGACCCCCACTCCCACCGACACCTCTTTACTGAAATCGTCGCTGCCACTGCCAAAGTTTCCATCAGGCCTCTGCAGCTGTAGAAAGGGCCACTGGCTTCCCTTTGTAAAGATGGCGGCTGTGGCTTCATTTAGGATAGGGAAGGTGCAGCTGCCATCTTTGCAAATGGCAGCCTGGATTCTCTTGGCCTGCCTTAAAGGGGAGTGACAGTGGTGCAGCAGTGGGGGGTGGCAGCAGGGGGTGTCTATGGCAGTGGGGGCTGGGGGTGTTTTTTTTAAAAAACCCACGAATTGATGAATAAATTCATTATTCATCTGTTCATGGGGGCAACTTCGTGTTTCATGAGCAACTTCATGCTTCAACCTTTGACTCATGAAGCAGGATGACTCACCAAAATGGTGAGTCGTCCTCATCTCTACTGAGCAGTTGACTCAATGGCTCTTTTTTTTAGAAAGCACTAACAGTTAGATATAGGGCCACATGCATCAGCAGCATGTCCAAGAGGCTGACCAGGAGGGGCAGGGGGAAGGGAACTGGGAGGCATTTGCAAGCTGCCCCCCAGCCCTTCCAATAATCAGAAAGGCACCCAGTCCAATTAAGGAGGTGCTGCTGCTGCTGCTGCTGCTGCTGCTGCTGCTGCTGCTGATGATGATGATGATGATGATGATGATGATGATGATGATGATGATGATCGCAAACAAACTTTCTTAAGAACATTCTAACACCAGGACATTTTAAAACAACTGAACATTTGTATGTTTCGTTCCCAGCTCGGTCTTTTTCAACTGGCAGTGAAAGGTTATACACCACCAATGAACAAGAAGGGAACTTTGAAATGGCAAGTGCCACGTGCATCCAAGCTGGAGGTCGTATTCCTTCTCCGAAGAAAGAGGGAGAGAATAAATTCCTGCAGGAAGTTGTACAGCGGCGTAACAAACCAGCTTTTCTTGTTGGGCATAAGGGAGAGGGTTACACAAACTGGGCAGATGGAGAACCAAACAATGCTGGTGGGACAAAGAACTGTGCAGAAATTGATATTGATGGCAAGTGGCATGCTGCATCTTGTGAACAGGCACACCTGATTGTTTGTGAATTTGCTTTTATCCCCTGATTTTGTTTAGGGCCAAACCCAATGCATTGTAATTGAACAGCATGTATTTTATTGATGCAAACGCTTATTTAGTAGATGACTCTCAGGCAACTTACCTTGCAGGGCTGTTGTGAAGATGACATTGAATAATACTATGTGTGTTTCTCGTTGAAAGGAGGGGATACACGTGTCACAAACCAGTCATTTCAATTTCTGTGGTTTGTTTCATGCATTTTAGTAGCCAATCGCGTATAGAAAAAGTGCTTCTTCTTGAAATGCCCAGGGTTTTTTGTGCTTTGAAAATAAATAGACATCCTTCCAAGGACTAAATGTGTGTGAATGTGTGTTTGGTGGCACAATGAAAATATGGCAGCAATTGCCATGTGTGAATCATTCTGTTTGAGTTGTTTGATTACATCCGTGGTTAAAATCCCATAAGGGGAGGAGTGAAGTGGCATATTAATCTCTGGGAATTGATTGGAAAAATATATAAATTTTAGGTCATTTGGAAATTTCCTTTACATTTTTGTCTTCTGAAGTTATTCTGAAGGGATAAGATACAACTATAAATAAATAAATCACTTTTACTCCCAACCCTTCCACATCAGGTCTTATACTCCCTGAGGCAGTATAGAAGAAAGGAAGGGAAGCCTTATATTTCCATGAAGACAAGGGGTTGGGGGAATTTGGGGCAGAGCAAGTTCTGAAGAAGTCCGCCCAGAACTCAGCTCTGGGTAGTGCACTACTTCCTTGTCCTCTCAATAAATCTGCAAATCAATGCACCAAGGTGGAGACTGCCCTTGGAGGAAGTCCTTGGGGGACCTGCAGACCAGAGGTGGGTGGGGCCAAGAGAGCAGCCATTTTCTCAATAACATGGAAGAGTGATGTTCTCCACCCCTCGCAACATAGCGGTTCAGCTATCTTGAACGGTTTTATGCCACCACACTGAATGGTAAGGAGACAGGTGTGCCATGCTATTAAATGGTCATGGAATCTTCAATTTGTAGCTGACCAAGCAAAAAAACAAAGCAAAAACCAAACAAACCCAAGTACCTAGTTTCAGGTTTCTCGATGGTCCGATGCATTTCAACAGCTCTCCTTAGCCAATATGAAACTATGTACGGGAAGCATAAGCACATAAAACCCCAACACAATATATGAGGCTTTTGAGAGACCTTAGCCTTCCATATAATAACTTACGCACACTGTTACAGGCTGCTACAATTGCACTGCAATGAACTGCAATGCACAGGTATTTTTCAGTTTCTTCTGTAGTGTGCCTGAGATGAAGAAATAAGTAACAACATCTACCAAGACTTTCATGTTTCTCTGCTGAAACACAGTCAGAAGATACAGTGCTTCTGTTAATAACCCTTTGCACACAGTCTGTAATTGTTCACTGTATTACCCTTGGGTCATGGGCAGCTGTGTCTCCAGCAAGGGACAGTGAATTAAAACCTATTAAGGGGGAAATTTGGCCCCATTTGGAAAGGAGTTGCCTGCATGTAGTATCCCATTGCCAGAAGAGTGTCTATGTCTGTGACAGGTAGACCCTTACAGTTTTTCCTCGCAGCAACTAGCTGAGGAATCCTGCTGTACCAAACAACACAACAGGATGATCTCACACACCCATCAGAATTCATGTAAGAGATGGAAGGGAATGGTGGAAACTCTCCAGTCAGGGACCACAAAGCACAACAGGCACACACTCGTGCCTTTTCCTTCATTGGTGGAGGTGTCACACACCTTTAGGTCTCTCATCTCTTCAGGGGAGCAGAAGCCACATAAATGGTACCAGATGGCACCTTGTAACCTGATAATGTATTGCAGTGTAGGAGTTATCAATAATTGAAGACAATGTAGTAGGTTTTTTTAATACAGAAATGCATTTCAGCAATGAATGGAGTCAAGGGGTCAAGCCAGGATGCTTCAGCAAGGAAACAATGCAGCAGTGTGCCACTTGTAATTTCTTTTTTCTTTTTTTAAGGAGAGAATCAGGGGCAGAGACATGGTACTCTTGCTCTATGTGTGCTCTCTGTATGCATGTGCCACACCATCAACTCATGCCACTCACTCACAAGCAGCCGCTTTCTGACCTACCAATAGCTATTGTAAAATAGAAACAAGGGAGGAGCAGGAGGTAGGGAGAAGGCCACAGGAGGATGAGGGCACTGATGTCAGATCAAACTGGCTCGATCTACATCACCATGTAAATGACTAGATCAGAACTGCCTATACATCAAGAGCAATTCCTGTGTGAATGGGAAGATTGCTCTAACCAAGCCCTCCCATTCTGAACTGCCTCTTGTTAACCCACTCCTATGCAATCTATGTTTTAAGTGTTGCCGGACCCTTATTCTCTTTCCTTTCAATGCAGGCTTCCTTAACCCAAAGAGGATTCAGGCTGGACCAGCTAATAATAGTTTACAAAACAAGATGCAACAAGGGTGATCTATACCATGTTACAAAGCAACATAATCATGTGTGTATTTATACTTAACTTTTATATCCTTTTTATTATTAGTATTACACACTACTTGGCTTAAAACAGTATAGATAGTACATATAAAAAAGAAGGAAAGGGAGAAAACATAAACCAAAATCCACAAACTAAAAAATGAAAATAAAAATACAATAATTGAGGTACAGAGTTAACCAGACACTATGTTTGCTATTATTACATTCTCTTTCTTTTTTCTTTATCAATCTATTTATCATCAGTATACCAGTGGTGCCTCAACTTATGAACGTCCTGACTTGCGACCAATTCGAGTTACGACCAGCTCCAGTCACAAAATTTTGCTTTGACTTACAACCAGAACTTTGAGTTACAGCCAGAAGAAAGGTGGGGGGAAAGGCGGGGAAATTTGAACTGCTAACTGTTGGTCCATGAAGAGGTTGCTTCTTTGTAGCTCTTTCTCCCCAGTGGTTAGAGAGTGTGCATTTGCAGAGAGGCTTCGGACTGCCTGGTAAAGTACTGCTTTTTGCTTTTAAAAACTGCCTATTCTGGGTGGTTTTTGTAGCATGGGTTTGGGCTGGGTAGTGGGGTTATGTTTCTATGCTGTGATGGGTCTTGCAGTGTATTTTTCAGTGTGTTTTAATGTGTGGGGGGGGGTTCGGCTGGAACGGATTAATCGCATTTCTGATGGCTCTTGCAGTGTGTTTTTTAGTCCCTGCTGGAATGGGTTTGTTTGATTCAAGGCACCACTGTATATATCATTATCCGTACATAGATCTCAACTTTCTTTATCTCTTTTATGAGTCATTTTACATATTCTATATTTTATGTATTTGCCTGGAGCCACACATAAAATAATTCCCATTCCTCTTTTTGTTCCTGTTTTGTGCTTTGTTTTAATACGTTTAATATGTTTTTGTTTTAATATGTCTGAGAGTTTATCTATTTCTGTTATGCTCATTATTTTTTCCATCAGTTCTTCCTTTGTTGGAATCTCAAAGTTTTTCCAATATTTGACATAGAGAATTCTGGCTGCCGTTAGTATCATAATTACTAAGTAACTATTTACCTTATCTATAAAATCTAGTATAATATTAGGCAAGAATAGTTCTGGTCTGAGTGGAATTTCATATCTCAATATTTCTTGTAATATTGCCTTTACCATTTTCCATTATGCTATTATATCCTTTCAAAATTTAAGGTAGGAACAAACAAACAAACCACACAACCCTGACACCTCTTACTATGGGTCATCAAATCACTTCTAACTTATGGTGATTTTTTTGTACTTATAATCTCCAGATGGCCCTTTCCTTAACTGCCCTGCTGAGGTCTTGCAAACAATAGTGTGGCTTCCTTTATTAAGTCAATCCATCTCATGCTAGGTCTTCCTCTTTTCCTGCTGCCTTCCCCTTTTCCAAGCTCTGCTGCCCCTTTCCAAGAACCCTAGTTTTCTCATGATGCAACCAAAGTACTGCACGATCACCTCAGTTTAGGTATTTTAGCTTCTAGTGAACGTTCAGTCTTTATTTACTCAAGAATACTTCTTTTTCTTTCTGTCAGCCCATGGCATTGATAAAACTTCTCTAACACCACATTTTCAATGACATTGTTTTTCATTGTTTTTCATTGTCCATCTTTCACACAATTGCCAAATCCTGTTCTACTTTCATGCCCGCAGAAGGTAAATTATTTAACTTGCAACAGCTTCTTGCTGTCAATTAATGAAACCCTGCTTAGATGTTCAGGGGTTCACCTGTCAGCTAACTAGGAGTCATTTGCCTTGTGAATTCTGCATACAGCCAAATCTGTTTGGCTATATCCAGAAGTTGAAAACATTACTTTTGGACTATTTCTCTCAAAATATCAAGCCAACATGGCCATCGTACTGGCTGGGGAGCTGTAGTCTAAAAAAGGCTTTAAAAGTGACATTTCCAAGTTCTGGATATAAGGCTTCACTTTCTGAACTTAATCATTCTGTGGGCTTGTCTGGTTAGGATCATACGATGAAAGAAGGAAGGCCTGCTAACTAAGGCATGGCTCTGGAGAAGCAACAACATTGAACATATCTGAGAGTTCAAATGGTGAACAAGGACTAAAGAATCTGGAAGCATTTCACACACATACACACATCTTTTTTCTTTTTCCAGCTCCCAAACTGCAGAGGGCTTCTTAAATGTTCATTTACCAATGACCATTAATAAATGGGAGAAGCAGAAAGAGGAAGGGTGCTTTCCCTGATTCTGCCACCACTCTCCTGCAAATGCCTCCCTGGTTAGCTTTCTCCTCACTTTCTGATCAATGCCTTTGGGTCATGGAGTTTAATCTTAGAAGAGCAAGTGGATGAGGAGTTCCAGCCAGGGCTGAGACTTTGAGGAAGAACTGGATAGAATATATTAAGGTTTGGCCACAGCTCTATCAGTGAGCCATGGTTGGTTTATCAGGCTGGTCTGGTAACAGTTGGCATTTATATCCAGCATCTTTCAATTTATCACAATGCCTCCAACTGATCCTAAGTTGGGGGTATTGTGGGAAATGAAAAGATTGGTGGGACCATGCAGATCAGATCAAGTTTAATACAGTCATAGACCAATATCCAGAAGTACAAATAAATGTACAAAAACAATGAAACACATACAGTGGTGCCTCGACTTATGAAGTTAATTGGTTCCAGAACTCCGGTCATAACTCAAAATGGTTGTAAGTCGAAGCACCATTTCCCATAGGAATGCATTGAAATGCAATTAATCCATTCCGGACGAAGAAAAACATCACCAAAAAAACCCAAACAAAAACACTGCAAGACCCATCGGAAACACAATCCATTCTGGCCAAAGGGAGGGGAGGCAAACAAACTATGCAATACCCCTCAGAAATGCAAAAAAAATGCAAAGAAGAAAGCAAACAAACCATGCAAGACCCTTCAGAAATACAAAAAAAGCAAAGCAGAAAGCAAACAAATCGTGCAAGACCCATCGGAAATGGGGGGGGGAACCAAAAAGCAAACAAACCCCACAAGACCCCATCAGAAATGGGAAAAAAGCATCAAAAACAAACAAAAAAAACCCAGCAAGACCCATCACAGCATAGAAACATAATCCCACCACCCAGCCCAAAACCATGCTGCAAAACCCACCCAGAACAGTTTTTAAACAGCAGAAAGCAGCACCTTAGTTTAGCAGGCAGTCCAAAGCCTCCTCCGATTGCACTCACTCTAACTGCTGGGGCAAAAGAGCTACAAAGAAGCAGCCTCTTCACCGACCAACGGTTAGCAATTTGAATTCCCCACCCTTTTTTCTTGCCTTTTTCTGTTCGTAACTGGAAGTTCGGGCCGCAAGTCGAAGCAAAATTTTACGGCCGGAGCTGATTTTACCTCGAAATGGTCATATGTCGGCATGTTCATAAGTCGAGGCACCACTGTATATAAAAAAGAAACTATATACTAAGTTAAAAACATCCTAACAGAGTAATACCTTAGTCTCCACTTCAGGTTCCCACTAATAACTAAAAACAAGTAATTTTTAAATCTTTCCTTTCACAGATTTTAATAGCAGTTGCAAGGAATTTCGCCATATTGTACCAGACAGCAATAAAAGCGTGTAAAAGCCTCAGAACGCCCAGGGAGTAATTTTAGATGAGGTTCAATAAAATTCTTCCGAATATCAAAATAATGACAGGACAGGAGAACATACTTCCCTTCTTGTACTGCCAATGGTAATGCGTTTAGTTGGGCAAGGGTAAAGGCTCTACGATATTTGGGTATTAACAGTGTGTAAAGGTAGTTAGCTGGTTTAAAAGGCCAGCTAATATCCAAAGAAATGCTATTTGATATTGCTGGCAAATCATGTTGTCTCTCCACCTCCATGATGCATTGTTTAAGTGCTTGGTTTGCAACATCATATCCCAAATATATAATATTACCCTCTGAAAATCCATAAGATCTAAGCTTGGCTAATAAAACTTCCTTCTGTTTGACTGATAATTCTCCTGTAGTATTAGAGAGAGTGAACCTCTTGGGAAGAAAATTAATTTCAGCCACAAGCTAAAGATGGTTAGCCAAATCTTTCTTTCAACTTTCAGCCATAAAACTGCATTAGGAACCCCACATGGGACCTACAGAATCGCTCTTAGAAATCTTGTCTGGACCCTTTCCAATGGTGTAAAGACACAGTAGGGTCCTAGTTGCACACCATAGAGTAATTGATTAATTGATTTAGCCTCAAACAATTTAAAGCTGCTGGACTATATTGTCCCCCTTTTTTATTAAAAAAATTTCAGTGTTGCTGATGCAGATCTGTGTGCATATTCTGCACAGAGACAAATGGCGCTCGCAGAGCACATGCAGAATATGGGCCACATATTCTGCATGTGCTCTGCGAGTGCCATTTGCTTAGAAGACAACTCCAAGGTATCTAAAGACCTTTGTTTCTTCAGTCTTGTAGCCATTTATAGTCCATTTGTAAAGTTTTGGTCTTTTAGCAAACACCACGATCATAGTTTTTTCATAGTTTATTTGAAGATTTTCTTTTTGGCTGTAATGTGCTAAGGCACACAGTGCCTCTTCAGGCCAATTGGTGTCTGTGATAATATCACCGCATCATCAGCATACAGCAGCACTGAGAGGTGTCTGCCCACTAGCTTAGGGGGATGGAAATCTAACTGGCTAAGGGCCGTCACCATTGAGTTAATATAGAAATTAAATATGCATCCCTTTGGGTACGTTGCTCGATAAATGACCCTCCCAATTACATCTTATTTTCAGATTTGTGCTTTCATGGAGGTTATAAATGAGCGGTAATAAATGACGATCTATTGTAGAGGATCCTAATTTACACCACAATTTATCTCTAGAGATGGAGTCAAAGGCAGATTTAAAGTCGATGAAGGCTGCAAATAGGACTCCCTTGGTTTTTTTAAATGTATTTTCCAACCAGGTGTTGTAAGATCATCACTTGATCCAGAGTTAATTTTCCTGATCTGAAACCTGCTTGTTCTTCAGATTCTATCCAGCTTTGTAATTTCCAGTAAAGATGTCTCATGTAGAGCTTGCTGATTGTGGATAGTAAACTCACTGGACGCTAGTTTGCTGGGTAGTCCCTCCTGCCCTTCTTATAAATTGGAATGATAATGGCTGTACTCCATTCAGATGGCATATGGGCATTTTGATCTATATATGTAAAAAGATTTCCCAGAATTGAAGTCTACCAATTTATATTTCTCTTGATTAGCTCAGATGAAATACTGTCACATCCTGGGGCTTTCCCTGGTTTAATTTGGGTAGCCGGGTCAATACTTTCAGCTATTGATACCGGGGGCCATTCTGGCAAGTTTCTTTTAATATATTCCAGTTGGAAGGTGGAATATATTACTTGCATATAGTTCATTAAAGTGGGTTTCCCACCTTTTAGCTGAAATATGGCAATCAGCCTGTGCTGAGTGATTGTTTGTTACTGATGATGTGAGGCTCCAGAAGGTATTTATATCTTTCCTCATAACAGCACTAATAAGTTGTTCCCATGCTGTGCATTGAGCATTCTTCTTTTTATCCTTGACTAATTTTTAATATTGTTTTTAAAGTTGTGGTAGATTCTCCACTCCCATTCCCCATGGGTTATCTTTATGTAGCTTGGTTGGCAATAAGCATTTTCTTAGCATTCCAGCATTCTTGATCAAACCATTCCTTTGATCTAAATTTACTAAATCAGTTCATTCTTTATATCTTTTGCTTTGAATGATTCAACTAGTTCCTCTATTAATTGTTCATAATACTCAGTGATTCCACTATTTGGGCTAATTGTTAAAATATTAGTACGGATCATAGAGTAGTGGTAAGTTTTCAACAGTTCTTTTAAAAAAGGCCTCAATCTTTTCCAACTATTTAATTCTAGTGGTAGAAGTTGTTGTCTCAGGACTTAATTGCAAAATGTCCTTTATACAAGTGCATTGGACTGGAGCCCTCAAGAACAAATTTAAAGGAAGATTATCACTATCCGGCTTGCAGTCTATCTCCAGTTTATGAATAGAGCTCAATAAATTGTTGCTGATTACCAAATAATCAATGGTGCTCATCCTATCTCCTGACTAATATGTGAACTCACCTGGGATATCCCCTGGGGGTTTTCCATTTAATATATGCAGGTTTAGTCAATGACTCATCTGAGCTAGCTGAAGCCCTGCATAATTGCTAATATTATCTTTTGCACAACACACATTTGGTGTATCAGGAGGAGAGCTTTCAGGGAGATACAGATGATAAGCTATATAGAGAGCAGTGTCATTAGCTCCCATCCTGGCATTGAAGTCACCCCCAATGACTATATAAGAGTTGGGGGAAGTTGTTAAACACTCTTTGATATAGGTTTCTAGTCCTTATCATATTCAAGTCAGTCTGGACCTGTCATCTTTGAGGAGGTATATATACATTTATAAGTAGCATTGAGCAGTGTTCATCTGACATGTTTAGTCCAGTCGTGTCTGTTACATACAGCTATGACATCACCTGCCCATCACTGCTGAAGCTGTGTGTCATCTACCAATGGCGTGACAGAGGGTGGGACATAAGGGGTGGAGCTGTTGTTTATAAGGGGAGTGAATGGTGTGAGAGAGGGAGAGAGGGCCAGATAGGGCTGAGAGATATAACATATGAAGTTATGAAAAGATGTGGTTATTGGAATATTGTTCTGTATATATATATATATATACAGAACAATATTCCAATAACCACATCTTTTCATAACTTCATATATATATATATATATGCGATTGATTATATAAGTGTAAGTATATTTTGAATAATATAGTTATGTAAGAATGTGCCTAATAGATTAATGGTAAGTGTTGAAATGTGGGGAAAATGTAATGTTTGATTTTGTTTCCAGTTGTTTTGGGTGAAAAGCACCTTACCTTTCCCCCACAAAACAACTTTTAAAGGGGGGAGGTATTGTTATGTACAGCTATGACATCACCTGCCCGTCACTGCTGAAGCTGTGTGTCATCTACCAATGGTGTGACGGAGGGTGGGACATAAGGGGTGGAGCTGTTGTTTATAAGGGGAGTGAATGGTGTGAGAGAGGGAGAGAGGGCCAGATAGGGCTGAGAGATAGGGTTGAGATAGGGAGACAGGGCTTGGAGATACTGAGAGATAATGTGTGACAATGGGGTGTGTGACAATGTTGTTTGCTCTTCTTACATTAATGAAGACAGGGAAGTCAAAATAACTTCAGAGTCCAATAAGTCATATTTGCATTGATGAAGATATTTTATTTTTGGAAAATAAAACCTTCCGCCTGTCCTGCTCTCCTCTACCACCTCAAGTTCTGATGTGCTGCATTTGAACAGCATTTGGAGAATAATTGTTGTAGCCCCAGTTACATTCTCTTAGACTTCAGGAAGACTTCCAACAAAAGCAGACGTTCTGCTCCTATCACCTTTGTGAGATGTTTGAAAGAGAGAAGCAATACTCTTTTCACACTTATCCACTGTGCCATTTACTGTTTTATTACTCTTATCTGAGGTGTTGTCTCCTACAGAAGAATAAAAATGGTTTTCAAAAAATTACCTGCCACCATTTTCTAAATCAGAGCACAGCGTATCAGGAAGCACACACTATTTCCAATTGAGATCTTTTAATAAGAGATAGTGACACATTACTGTAAAAAAACTGTCTCTGGGGAATGTGTGCATTTGTTTTCTTATACCGTACCATATACATTATTAAAGATATCATTCTGTTGCCTGTGACTGCCAGGAGGCTCTTTGCTTACTTGTCAGCTCATGCAAGTACTGAGCAAATCTTGATTTATTTATGACAAAAATAAAGGTTTACAAAGCACTTGGATTTACTGTCAGATTGCAATGTTTAACAAAGAGCTGGCAAGGGAAACTTAAGATGCTTTGGGACAAAGTAAAACCTGTTTAAGGCAATATAATTTCCTTGGTGTAATGATCTGAAAAGGAGGTAGGACAAAAGGAATCAAGGAGAATGTGCCCTAGTATTTGTTATGGAATAAATACAGAAGAAAAGAGCTATGTAGGTATGTGGCCTATACCTACAAGTAAAAAGGGGGGAAATGGATGTGCATGTTAGGCCTCCTCTCAATGTCCTCGTGCATCTGGGTTCTCTATGGAATATTTGTGTGCCACACACTGAAGAGTTTTTAGCAGCCCATTCAGATGTATGCACTTAGGAATATTCATTCCCAAACTGGATGAAAGCCCCTTTCCCAAGGGTTATGTTATGTGAAGAAATTCCAGGAGGGCCAATGATGATTAGACTTCCTTAACAGGAGAGAGAGAGAGAGATCCCTGTGAGATATATATATAATTTCTAGAGTTTAGAATTTCTCAAGATAAACTATTCATTCTTACAGTTAATTTAAAATAATTTTAAAATTATTTTTGTTTGATTGTTTGTTAAAACAGGATGACAGTAAAAAAGAAGTGAGGAGGCTTCTTGAAAATCAAAGGGATGACATGAAGGGTGGGGGGGAGTTCAGAAACCACAGATACAGCAGGAGGGAGTTTCACCTCATCAACAGAGCTTAGACAAATTATTTTGTAGTGCAGCCCCCATGACCCTCTGTCCAGCAGGATCACTTTCACTAACCTCACTTCAAAACTGAACTTTAGTAGCCTTCAGAGCAGCTGTCAACCACTTAGGGGTGCTGGAGGCAGGCTATATGCACCCTTATATCTCCTCTCCTCTTCTGTGTCACTTGGCCGTATCAGGCAACCTTTGAACTGAGCTTGAATATTGACCAGATATTGTTTGGACAATAGGCACTACTAAGTCGTTACAGTTCATTCCATGAAGAAAAGAATGGAATGGTGCTTGCTGGCCTCATCTCAATGACCACATCCCATGTTAGTTTCTCTCACTGCTACTTGCAGACTGGGAGGAGACATGAAGGGGGAGGGCATTACTCCACAAACGTAGGCTGCTCCCAGATGCGGGTGGTGGAGAAGTAAGGTTGGCAGAGGATAGTGAGGAAAAGGCTAGTGAGTAGGGTCCTCTGTTCTCCCTCGTTTGTACTTCTGTTGTGCCCAAAAGCTTCTGTCTCTTTAGCATTGAGACCTATAATCACGCATCATATTTATGCAAATAAGCATAAATGATAATCCAACACAAAATTTGTAGACCACTTTTCAGCAAGCAGTTCTCAAAGTGGTACAGGAAGGTATTGGAACAATGGAACAAAACAAATAGACAAAAACCTCTCTTTCCTCAGTTAACTTGTTCTTGCTACTGCCATCTCACTAGACCTTCAGAAGCGACAGAAACATGACTCCTTTCAACTGGAAGTGTGTTAACCAAGCATAAGGCTGAGTAATATCAGCTATCAAAATGATAAGGATGATGAGGATGAGTGGAAATTTTGCTTCAGCTTGACTTTTGATAAGAATGTGACAAAATCTGTACATTTCTTCATGTTTCATATAAAAAGATATTTTTAAAATAAATAATGGACCTAGGAAAAGCCAAACTAACAGATTCATCTGCAAAAGCCAAAGACTTTCAGTGTTTAACTCATGCCAATCTGTCTCTGAATTCTTGTGTTTTCAACCACATTAGTGCTGAGTTAGGTTCATTTATGAAATATTTAAATTAATCATCATCTTAGTACTGCAGAGCTGGAAGGGACCTCGTGGATCATCAAGTCCACCCCCTCCCTGTCAAAGAGGCAGAGTAGAAAGTTGAACTCCCAGCGTCTGGCTCTGCAGCCAGATACCTAAACCACTGAGCTGTCCAGCAATTCATTTAACACCTATATGGCAGACAGTAACAACATCATCCTCCATGTTGGGAATACCTGTATGTATTGAACTGACTGGTACAGGTGATGAAGAACTTATTTTCTTTTCTTCTAAAAACATTAAACAGTATTTGCACATTCAGGATGAAAAGAACTTCACATTAAAAAAAATACAATGCAAGAGAAAGGAAACTAGAAAGATGTCCCCTCCTCAGATAAAGTATTACTGCATTCTATTTCTGTAGAATTAGCTGTGCTTCTCCTTGGTATCAGATTTTATTTCCATAATATGCGTCTCAAAGTATTCCAAACCTTCAATCTCATACCAGCTGAGGTATTTTTCCTTTTTGTGCCAAATTATTTGTATTTTCACAATATTTTCAGCACTTTATAGCAAACCACATTTATTCTCACATATGCAGCACACATGCACTACAGTCAAACCATATGCCATTTCAGATTTTACTCCTTTGTTAGCATTAAGTAAAGACAGAAAGAATACAGTGGAAAGAATAAATTCCACATTCCTGTCAGTTTAAGCTTTCTTGGCACCATGAGAAGCCTCCATGAGGAATTTTAAAGCCAAGCAAGAATTCTCACTTCCAGCCAAGTGTGAGACATAGAGTTTTTTCCTCCCCTCAGTGTATACAATTAGTGTAATGTGTCTCTAATGGGCTTTCATTATGAGACACAAACAGTGCCTAAACACACAGCAAGCTCAGAAGGACTGGCTGATTTATGAGGAAGATGCAAATAGCGCATCTAGTGTTTCAGATTCTTGAATGAAGCATTAAATAGTCTCATTTTGAGATGTATACATAATTTGGACAAATGAATGAACTGCACAATTTTGCTCAAAACCAAGCAATTTTGTGCAAAATTTGGCATCTTCTCTACAAAATGTCATTCTTGCCAATGCAAGAATTGTATTGAGAGTATCAGAAAATTCCTTGCCTTCCTCTCTAGTGAGGCAGATAATGCTTTAATTCCACATTCTTCTCTGTGCGAATGAGATAAGCAAGAATTTATATGATTAATAAAGAATATTGAGTTCTTTATTTCCATTGACGTATGTTTCAAAACTTGACAAGCAAGTTTAAATCCCAACAGGACTTCTCACCTCCAGGCATGAGCCAGTTGAGGGGAAAGCACTTAATTTGAACAAATTTTCTTTGTGGGGCATGTCCATAATCTTTGAGAAACAACACATATACCGTATTTGCCGGCGTACAAGATGACTTTTTGGGCCCAAAAACATGCCTCCAAGTGAATGATGCGGAGCCGTGCTGGCCAGGGAGGAAAGCAGGCAGGCAGGCGGTCTGGATGGAGGGAGGGAAGCACAGCCTGCCATGTCTGAGCGGCCAGAGCCCGCCGACGGGCTGCCCACCACCCTGTGCCGCTGAGCCAACTGCGTGCTCACCCGCCCGCCACCCGCCCATTTCCCTTTTCCTCCTCCTCCTCCTGCCGCCGCCAGCTCAGCCTCTTCCGCTCTTCCTTGCACTCTCGCTGCCATGCCTGAACGACCGCCGGGCTGCCCACCGCCCCGTGCAGCTGAGCCAGCCGCGCGCTCGCTCGCCCGCCACCCGCCCGTTTCCCCTCTTCCTCCTCCTCCTGTTGGGGGGTCGTCTTATACGGCCGGTCGCCTTGTGCGCCAGCAAATACGGTACACCAAGAGAACACAATGTTGGACACAAATGGGCTCCCCAGTCCTTCTGATTTTTAGGAATACAGCCACCAGAACTTTACAGGGATATTTTGGAAATGATTCTGCAAAGTGACTTTCTATGTATTGTTTTTCTAGGGAACTAAGAAAATTATATGCCAGAATGTTTCTCAAGAGAAGTCTTCTGGGAAATTTTGCCACTGTACTTGCTATCATTCTTTAAGGTTTAGTGCTAGAGATGGCCACAAACTGAATCACAAACCAGAAAAAACACAAACTGGGCTGCTTCATAGTTTGGTTCGTGGTTTGATTCTGGGATCTCATTTTGAAATGAAACTGTCAAACTCCCCCCCCCCCGTGTTTTGTTTTCTTTCCACAAAACGGGAGGCACCCCTCCCCCCATTGCCAGAGGTGGCAGCAGCATCTTCAAGACAAGGCAGAGAGGCAATGGGATCTGGCATTGGGCAGTTCCCCCCCCCCAGCATGAACCCAAAAACCAAACCACAAGCCATTTGGGGTTTTTGGGGGGTCCATGATAGTTCATGGTCCATGTGTAGCCATGAACCACAAACCATCATGAACCACCATTTTTCCAGTTCATGCCCATCTCAGCACTTCCCTCAGGTTTTCTAAATGCTACAGTTTTGAGGGGTTATTATAGGATATCTCTTGTAGATACTTATGCACAACTTCTTCTCTGGAAGCCCTGTAGCTACCGTGACTGCTGTAACCAGCTCCAGGAAGAAGGTAAATCTACTGCTGTCTAATAGTTTGTGCTCCCAATTTCCCAAAAGTTTTATTTCTGCAAAAAAAGATACTTAAGTTTTTCTGCCTCATTATCAGGGTCCGTTAGAATTTCTTTTAGTTATATTTTTGAGCTCACTGTAACACTGCAGAGTGCTGCATTTGTTTTTCCTTTCTATTATACATCTCATTATCCTCTAAAGTTTCCATGGCTGCCTACATTTCCTGATCTGAAAGAGTCCTTTGAAGGTGATACATTATGGCATCTTCCTCTGAGCTTTAATTGAATCATGAGAACCTGGGGGGTAGGATGGCTGCCAGCTGCCACAGGGGTGATTCCACAGTGAAAAGCAGAACACACAGCCATCTCAGAAACAAAGTAGGAGAAGAATCACAGTCCTTATCCATGAAATTTTCTCCCCACATTTCTCCTCCTTTGAACGTCTTGCTTCAAGGGAAATGCTATTGTATACAATGAGCAGAGCATGGTCAAAAGTTCACAGGAGACGTTTGCTGTTCACTTTCTTTGTGTTGTGTTAGAATGACTTCTCGCTCTGGAGCAAATAAAGGAAAAGGCAGAGTGCAAGGATAGCAAAGATGATGTGTAGCACAGCAAGAGAAGGTTGTCTTGAAATTGCTCAGGACCAAGCTGGGGCTGGAAAGGGATGCTGTGGGTTTACATCTTTAACTACCGGTCTTTCCAACTGCTGTCAAAGACAGAACAGTATCATATCCCTATGAACCCCACAGGCCCTGCCAGGACTGATGGGTCTTCCCTCCTCTATTCCCTAATCCTTTGAGATGAGACCTGTAGCTTCTTACAAAAGGGGTTTATTGGAACTTAACTTACAGCTAACATCACCCCTCTTCTGATTTTGTTAGCACTTGAACTTAGACACCTTTGTCTAACAAAGTCTGAGGGCTAGTTGAATTCACTAACCCTGTTTGTGTCCAGTCTTTCTCTGCATACCCAGTTCACTGCACTGGGGTTTGGGCAACTTAAATTTGCTTTGGGGTGGTCATCCTGAGGCCCCAAAGCTGGGGGCTGGGAGGAGTGAGGGCTGGTATGCCTACAATGAAGGCAGAGCTTGTGGTGTATCACTGGCTCTGGCTGGGCAGGATGCAAGACCTGTGACTGCTGCAGTTCTTACACGTGATGCTGGAATTTCCTGTGCTGTTTCCTCCTCCAGCATCTTTGCTATGTCAATATTGGCTGCCCTGGACCTGTCCCACCTGGACATCTCTGTCCCAGCCTCTCTAGTCATTCTCCTCAATGGGAAAGGCACTTGTCTTGGGTTTTTGTGTTTCATACCCTCCGCTTTGGGCACTTGAACCAAGACCCCTCTCTAAGGGTCCTATTTTATTACATAATCCCACTTGTCCTCAGGTCTGGGGTCTTCACCCTCTTCCTCTTAGTCTTCAATATTATAGGCTTCGTATATCTTTTCAGAGGCATCCCTCCAGGCCCCTCTTCCTCACCTTTATATTTGTGTTCCTCTCTCTCCTGTGTCTTGTCCTCCAAATCCTCCTCAAGCTCCTCCAGTATGACTTTTATTTCCTCCAGCCACAAGCACCCTCCTTTCTCCTTCAGGGGGCTCTCTTTCCAGACCAGAAGGTTCTCCTTCCTGACAACTATCAATGCTAGACAGACAGCCAAGGACACACTCATGAGTGTCCACCTCACAGTTTCTTACGTTACTGCAGACGGAGCTGAGAGGACAGTTTCTTGTCCAAATGTAACAGCTAGGTTTGTGGCTTAGTTGAGCTTTGAAACAGAAACCTCCCAGATTTGGTGATAGCCAAAGTGGCTTAAGGTAGCAGTTTTCTCCCCACAGTAAATATAAGCAGATGAGAAAAAAAAGAATGAATGAACTATGAGAATCAAGATGCCAAGAAATTGCTTCACATAGGCATATACATCCCATGTTTGCACAGTCTGTCACTTCTGAATGTGTGAAGTGAGCCACTGAAAAGCAGGCCCAGAGATTTTGCTTTCCAGAGTTATGATGGAATTTCATTGGTCTTCCCTATCTTCTGACTCTTCTGAAGCAAAACCTATGGCACCACTACTGAGCATCTTTAGCAATGGTGCCTAACTGTGCAGACAGTGAAGAGTCCCCCTTACTGCTAAAGTACCATTGGACATAATATCTAAAGTACTTGGAGGTACATGTCACAAATCCCTGGTTTGAAACTCTTACATAATATGAACATAGTTGTTTCTTCATTATGTGAGAAATGTTCCAAAACTGAGGATGCCTATGGCCTATGGTAGGAAAAGATAGTACAAATTAAGGCCACACCAAGAACCTGCATCATCTAAGAAGATGTAGCAGATTAATAGGTGGGCAGGCAAGGTGGCAAGAAGCTCAAGAAAACTCATCTTCACAGTCCAAAAGTGCACAGGAACCACTTTTCATTTGTGGAATCCCATGTTTCTAGGAAATGTGTGCAAAGAAATGCATCAAGCTTTTATTATGGGGAAATGATATAAAAATACAATAACTAAATGAGAATTAAATCAATAAATATTTACTGTGAATGAATGTGTAGTTAATAAATGCTATTAAATAAATACAGTTTACAAATACTATGGTCAAATCCTATTTGGAACCAAAGGGGAACTGTGTAAGCAGTACTGCTATTCCAGTACATTGCCCATTACTCAACTGATCCCACCATCAGAGCAAGACCAGGACCACAAAGAGAAGCCTGCCAGAGCAGAAGGAGCACTTGCATGGTTACCCTTCCGCTCTGCATGTCCTGAATAGGATACTAGTCTATAATGAAGTTGGCAATATGTGCAGGCTATGGATAGTTCAGTGGGTTAGGAATCTGACTGCAGAGCCAGAGGTTGGGAGTTCAGTTCCCCATTGGGCTTCCTTGACAGGGGCTGGACTCAATGATCCATAGGGTCCCTTCCAGCTCTGCAGTTCTAAGATTATACCTCAACTTCCCATACCTCACACACCCAATGTGGTGGCTCACACTCATTGATCAGTGCCACTGGGTCCTACAGGGAAGGCAATAAAGGGTGCCAGCTGCTGCCATTGGTCCTCATATGACCATCAGTATAATCTATTGCTATCCAGAGAAGCAGAGGATTGTTCAAATTTCTAGAAGAATAATAAGGATAATCCTTACTCGTGTCAGTTGTTTTGAAATTAAGAAATGCATTAAACTGTCCTCAGAGTGTTGGAGAAAGACTCAAATAAACAGTGAAAGCGCAAAGTCTTATCATTATGCAACCATCATCTTGCTATTTCTTCACATCTGTCACCTGACTCCCTGGCTCAGACATACACAGCATTTGTCATTCCTCATCATGCCATATCTATAATATTTGCCTAATTCTGCAATTGAATTTGGGAGAGTGGAATGTTTATACCTCTATTACAATTCCTCCACAGGTTTCCCCATGTGGATTTATTTATCAATAGTATCACTTTATCTGTGAGTGCTTCAGGTTTTGGGCTGTTGCCTTTAAATGTATTCAGAAAGGTACCCTCACCCACCACCAAAGGCTTATAGATCATAATGCCATTCCAATGGATCATCATCAATCAGAATTATGAGACATAAGGAGGATAAAGAATGCTTTGTTAACAAATATGATAGAGCTAGGAAAGCCATTTCCTGGATTAATTGTTTGCTTAGCACTTAGGTGAATACATAATGCCCTTAATTATAGAGTGGCATTTGTCCTTGTAGAGATTGGCTGCATTCACGTCTCTACTTGAGTTTCTCTCTGGCAAAACATTGAAACATCCAGCCCTGCCAGTAAATACACAATATTTGTTGTTATGCACCATCAAATTACTTCCAACTCACAGCAACCCTACTGGCATTTTTTAAGCTATGTGAGACGTTTAAAGAGTGGTTCACCATTACTACTTCCAATGAGTTTCTGTGGATGAGTTAGACTTTGAACCCAGGTCTCCTACACTCTGCTACATTGACTCTCACACAACATTCCGTATCCCACAAAAAATGGTTTGCCAACCCACATATCTGTATGTTCATCATCTATGCATCAGCTACACTAAAGGAGAACTGGATGCGCCCCACTTTGCAAAAGCTTCAGTGCATTACTTGGAAATAATATGTTGGCCTTTTTCAGGAAATGTTCAGTTGTCTCTCTGTCATGTCACCCTTTTTTTTACAACTCCAACAGGCTATTTGTTTTGCCTGAAAAAGCTGTTGTGTCTGTATCTTGTCCCATCTTTGTGGTACAATGGTCTGTTTAGTCAGTGAGCCAGACTAATACTTAGCATCCAGGTATGGAATAGGTGCAGCATTGTTTGCTCACACATAATTTTGCCCATTGATAAAGATATTTTGAAGGGCCTTGCTCTATATTATACCACTATCTAAGGCAGGCCCTTATTTGTTTTGGCACTGTGATGGAACCCTCACCAGTTTTACCTAGCAACAACAGCAATAAGGTGATTGGCTGTAAGGATGTAGAAGGAGAGCCAATCAAGAAGAGCTTACAGAAGGTAGAAAAAGAACTGAAGAGAGCAAGAGAGAGTTAAATTGTATCATGAGGAGGGAGGTCATATTTTAAGAGTGGGCTTGAACTTGAGAGAATTACTGTGTACAGTATCTGGGAGAGGGAGGGAGGATATTTGAGAGCCAGCATATAACACAGTGTAACCTTAAGTTGAACTCTTGTTTATTTTCACCAGTTGTTATGTTATGATAAAGATCTTTTTTTTTCTATTTCAATTTTAAAACCACTTGGGCACATATGTTTTGGGTTGAAGGCAAGCCTATTAAAAGTAAGGGCATTTAAAATATGATTAGCCTGGGTAAAGGCCAGTCACAGGAACCTACACCCTGGAATATCCTTTCTGTGGTGCTCTGTTATATTTTTAAAGCTTCTTTAGGGTCCCTGCATGGTGCTGAAAGATGATATTAATATATTTATAGAAATAAGCAAGGACTAGCCATGAGTCTAGATCATATGGCAGCACAAGCAGTAATGGGTACAAATGCCAGGCACATTATCTAGTGTTTTTATTCAATCTCAAAGCATGAGAACTCAAAAGTACTAGAAAACTCAAAATATTTAGTGCAGAAGTATCAGTGGTATATTCTGCATATTTTGCAAACTGTGCTAAGTTCCTATCTGATATATTACAACAGCAATATTTTGTAAACAGTACAAAAGCATACAGCTCATATATTGCAACTGCAACGGTTTAACAGCTGATCTGAAATCTGGTGACCAACTGTTCCCTGAATTTAAACTCAGAGGAGGAGGAGAGCACAGAGCTTATGGGAATAAACCAGCTCTTGGTTGCTTGAAGAGATACTGTGGCTTGACAGAAATTTTGCATGAAAAAGTGTGTATGGGAGAGTACGTCAGGGGCATCGACATATTACCCAGAAGTGACAGGAAAAAAAAAATTTTTTTTTTTTTTTGCATTACTGCAGCACTGAAGAGAGTATATGGTATTGTATGATGCCTCTTTTAAATAGAGCTGTTTATTCAGCTACATCATTATTTTTACGAGGGGCTCTAAGAGGTGAAATGTTGCAAAACTCTTCTGTGTTAAAAGCAGGTTCTGAAGTCATGAGGGAATGTTTTATGGTATTTGCTATGGTATGGCTGGATTCTGACAGCCATTCTCAAACATTCCAAATGTTTTAGCCTGAGTCCTTGCATCTTCTTTGTAAAGAATGATAGTTCAATTCTTTTTGTATATATTGAGAAATTCCATTCCCCGCCCCCCCCCCCCCCGTCATCAAGCTGTACTCCCAGATAAGTTGATACAGGATTGCAGCACATATGAAGCAGCACGTTGGCTTCTGTTGCTTGACTCTCAATCAAGGGGAGGAAAAGTACACTGCAAAACATTGGTGATTCAAGAATACATCATGATCACTTTTTGCATCAGCTGAGATTTTGAATGTGTAAATGGTTCATCACCAGAGATAGGGATATTTAACAGTTTCAGTTTCTCCCACTACTGAATGTCATTCTTTAGTTCTTCTCATCCTGAATATACAGAAATTTTCAGATTTTGATAAATCTTTATTAAAACAAATGAAGAAGAAACAAAATTCTCCCCCATTCCTAGCAATCACAAATGAAACATAACAGATAAAAAGGTAAAGGTTCCCCTTGACAATTTGTCCAGTCATGTCCGACTCTAGAGGGTGGTGCTCATCTCCGTTTCCAACCCATAGAGCTAGCGTTTTTGTGCAAAGACAATCTTCCGTGGTCACGTGGCCAGCGCGACTTAGACACGGAACGCTGTTACCTTCCCACCATGGTGGTACCTATTTATCTACTCGCATTTTTGCATTTTGCATGCTTTCAAACCGCTAGGTTGGCGGGAGCTGGGACAAGTGACAGGGGCTCAATCAGTCATGTGAATTCGATCTAACAACTGCAGGTCTTCTGACCTGGCAGCATAGAGCTTCTGCGGTTTAACCCGCAGTGCCACCACGTCCCTCAGATCATATTTTTAGTGTCTCATGGTGGAGATTGTTCATAGTTTAAGGATGCACACATGCTACACATGCAGAAAGCATCAGTTTCAATACCTATCATTTCCAATTAGAGGATCTCTGATAACAGTGCTCAGATCCAAGTAATTAGAGGGACCATACATTATTCTCCCACTCCCATCTGCCCCCAAAGTGAGATCTTTAGGAAGAAGCCCTTCTCTGGATCCTATGACTGGCACATACATAGTTAGTAGCAATATGAGCCAGGACCTTATTTAGAGTTGCTGGAACTCTCTTCCAAAGAAAGCTAGACTGGCCCCCTTGCTCTTGTCCTTCTTCTGGCCAAGCAACAAGGACTTTTTTCTTCAGGTACACTTTGAGCAACTGTCTGGTTGCTGAGAAAGGACCTTTGAGAAGGGCATGCTGTGTTCGTTAATGGCTTTTAATGGCTTTTAATTCAGTAGTGCTTAATAAAATTTGGATCCTAAAACTTTTGTGTTTCATTTGTGTCTATTTGTAATCTTATTTAGAGCTGCCTTGGGTACCAGTTTTGTAAGAAAGGCAGAATGCAAATGTACAATAAATAAATAAATAATTAAAAAATGGCCAACAGAGTAAAAGTTGCAGTAAAGGTGAGACTTATTCTGACACTGGAAAGGCACTCTAATTGTGTGTAGTCAGTTCTGTGCTAAATAAGTTGATGTGTTTTTTAATAAGGTGGCTTAGCAAGTAATACATATTTATTAGGCGAACATATGTCTTGCCCCTATGAAAAACATCATGTGTGTCAGGTACACTTAGCATTCAGGGAGTGATGGTCCATTCACAGAGGGAAGAGGCTCGTTACCTTCTGAGTTCTGCTTGTGGATTTTCCATGGATGTATGGTGTACCTTCTGTGGAAAACAGAGTGCTCAAGTAGTTGGGCCCAGAGTTACAAATTATAAACCACTGATTTTGACTACAAATCAGTGACTACAAACCAGCATACCCCAGAGATTCTGGGAGTTCTCCTTTTTTTGAAGTTACTTTTCTGAGCTCTGGTTGGCTAATAGTGTGTCCTTATGCGATGTTGTCGTTCAGTATGAGTCTTTGAATCAGATCCATATTTTCATAAGAGTGAAGACTGCACAGAATATAATAGTTCGCAGTTGAGTCAGTTCACATTCAGTTAGTTGAGAGTATAAGTTCTTACTGAGGTATCACATGATAAACAATAATTTCCTACAACTATATGTTGCCACTTGCCCCTCCTTTTTTGTGATCTTACTGGGACCTTTAGAAACATTGAGATAGACACTGAGCAAAGAGTTCTAAGGTTGCTATATGACCTGGTTGGAGGATTTTACCTAGGGTTCAGATGTGCCCTTTTAGCTCATCAGCTGGCTTTGATACATCCTACTGAATTAATTAGTTCTTGCACCTCAGTAAATTTACATAGGAAATTCATACTTATTAGGGAGAAGTTGCTGTTCTGGACTGAAACAGCCAGAATCCCCAGTGAACATGCTCAGTGATGATTCTGCATGGTGTAGTTCAAAAAGTGAAATTTGAAGATCTACTGTGAATCCCATTCCCTACTCCAATATACCCCATGGCAGTGAAGTGGAAATAGCAGTTAATGTGAGTAGGGGTTTAGAGAGATGTGTTACATTTGAGTGTGTGTGCATGCGCATTCACACGTGCGCATGTGTGGGCATGAACTGAAATATGGCAAAGAAAGTTAGGCTAGAATACTTGCTAGTTATCACACAATTTTCAGTCTGTATTTCTGAAAGAAATGGCACCTTAGTTTGCCATCACTTCCCCATGCATTTTTTTTCCTGCAAAGAAGTTGACACTGTGTCAAATCATGGGAGATTCCTGTGATGCTCTCATAAGGCTTTCGTATTTCTTTGTAGTCATTAATAAAAACTGATGTCAAAGACCACCTCCAGAAAATATTACCAGAAGATCCTGTATGTGGTCAAATGACATTATTTCTCTATTTATAGGCACCAGGAATTTACACGGATGCTTTCCATGGTTTCCTTCTCACCATTTTATTCTCAAAAATAGTAAAGTAGGGTTGACTATGAAGTACTAAATGGTCCAAGGACAGCAAACATCTTTGTATCTAAGCTGGAGTTTGAACTTGGTTCTCCTAAGACCCACATTCTAACCATCGCACTATCCTAGCCCTCACTAACCAGTGCTTACTATAAAAATGATGCCAAGGCTGAAAGAAAAACAATATTGAAAGAAAAACAATGCAAAAATCAATGTTCTTAATTTGCATAGTAGGAAAATATGTATTGTATGTGAAATGAGACTGTCCAAGTGCATAAGAGGCTAATTGGCGTGCCAGAATTTGGATAACAGGAATATGGAAACCCTGTTGACTTCTTCCTACATTGGGCTGCTTATACAGTTTCTCCAATTTAAAGTGGTTTAACTCTATTTATTTAGGTTTGTTTTATTCCATGATTTTGTAATTTTATGATTGTGTTATTTTGTTATTGTTTTGCTAGTTTGTGCTGGATTTTATAATATCGTTAACTGCTGGGAATACTGCTGTGCACTAATGGAACAGTTGGAATAGTATATGAAAGAAAGAAAAAGAAAGAAAGAAAGAAAGAAAGAAAGAAAGAAAGAAAGAAAGAAAGAAAGAAAGAAAGACAGAAAGACAGACAGACAGACAGACAGACAGACTTGGGTAGATAGTTCTGAACAGGCTAAGTATTCTAGCAGAGCAAAAATGTAGTGTGTATTTGACCCACGTGCCCCTTGTACTCTGGGTTTAAAAAACAACAGCCAACAGTGCTGTCCTCCCTACATTTCGCAAGCAGTAGGAAATTCCTCTCTTTAAACTTCACACTTCCTGTCTGCTTACAGGATTGATAGGACCTCTCAGCTCTGAAGGGTTGGTTGTTCTCTTTCTATGAAGTCATATGATTGAGAAACCGGAGCCTCTGTTACTTAATTCATAGCTTATAAAAGAGGACCACATTCCTAGCAAACCATCCTTACTCAGGTCTTCCCAGAGCACCAGAATTTGCAAAGGAAGTGAGTGGATTTTTAATTTGTCTTTTAACAATGGGTCTCTCAGGAAACTGATAAATGATATGTGATGGAAATACATTATTGTGATACTGCAGACTGCTACCAGTGCTTTTTAGAAACAGGCATTGTGCTCAATGAATTTGATTAATTTCACCCAGAACTAGATCTTCCTACTTAATTCAGGCTTCACTGATAAGCTATCTTTTGATTATTAAGTACTTTCTATATCTGATGTTCTCATCTCTCTGTGCTTTTCTAGTAATTACCTCCAGCTTTAATGACTAGTTGATTTTGTGTCCAACAGGAGTCTAATTTGTCTGCCCGTTGATCTCTTTGTTTAACACCCTGATTTAAATGCAGCTGGTGAATTGGCCTTCAGGAGGCATAGGCTATCCTGCTGCAAAAGAAGAGGAGAGATTGTGTGCCTTGACAGATCATGTGGGGAAAAAAATGAATGGATTTTAGGAAATACAGTCTGCTGTAGAAGAAGGATACCAGCTTTACTGCCTGTGACGATCCCCACCAGAGAGCAGGGAACCTTGTCTTTTTCACTGGATGACACTAAACCCTTCATATTCTTCCTATGCAGTTTTTGATCAACTCCACCTAACACAGAGATATTTATTTATTTATTTGATTTATATCCCGCTCATCTGATCAAATCGACCACTCGAGAAGGGCAATAGGATTATTCACATGTTATCTATTTCTCTATAGTCATCATGTTTAGAGAGGGACAGTTTAGCTCTTTATTACCCTCCTACATTTGGATGGCAATGAGTCGGAAAGGGGAGAGCTCCTTGATCCATGGGAAGGCTCTCCACATGAGTCAGGACCCTAGAAAATCCAGGTCCTGACTCACAAGGAGAGTTCATCCTTTTCAGATTTGTCAACCCTCCATATTCAAGAAGGTGAGGAAAATAGAGATGAGAGAGGTCACAGTGCTTCCCTCTACATACAATTGGTATACACAGCTAGATAACATTTGAATAGTTCACATAACTCAGCAGGAGAGCCTGCAACACTTTCTTAGTTTAGTTCCTGGTGTTTTTACACAGAACTAATAAAGATCACCTTGCTGAGACCTGATAATAACAGATGGTCTGATGGTCTGACTCAATAGAAGCAGATACCTACGCTCTCACTGAGGAGATTCCGTTTATTTCGTAATATATAGACTACTGACCATCTAGAAAAGAGGTGGGATTTAGATATTTATTTCGTTCATATCCTGCCTTTCTCCCAAAGCTAGGATTCAAAGGAGCTAGCAATGAACCAGCCTCCACCCTAAATAGTATCCAATGATGGAGATAAGGAAGAAAATTTCCTTTGCAATACATACAAGCTTACTAATTTTTCACTTTCGAGCCATATGTAAACTGAAGGTCAGGAATCTTTTGAAGCATTCATTCACAAGGAAGTTTTCTACTTTAGTGAAAATAATGACCAAAGAAAATTGGAAAATTTGCTTGCAAGGGTGTGTCTGCAAGGGGAAACTGAATGGAAAAATGTGTGTATAGAGAGAAATGTATACAAACGGATCCATCCATTTCCTTGCCCTTGGTTATTTTTTTAAAAAAATGTTTTTGGTTGACCAAATTTAAGACTAGAACAATAAAGAACTGAAGAAAACTAAAACAGATGGATGTTTTGATATGCACCAATAAAATATAAAGGGCTAGGTATTACAATATTTTACTTGTGGCAAATATTTGGGTGGTGGGATGGTGATGAAATAGAACTAAACTACTTAAATGGATAATGGAAAAGGGTGTGATTTAAATGGTTTCCCCATAGATATGTGAACTAGAACTAATGGGAATAACCTTCATTTCTGTACAGTGTAGAGTTGAGCTAGAAACGTATTTTGGTTAACTCTTTCTTCTTCTTCCCTTTTAAATTCTTTCCCCAGGTCAATCCAATTAAACAATGCTGGTGCTTCTACTATTTTATGCTTTAGTTTCACAAGCATTACCAGCAACAGACCCAGTGCCACAGCACGTTGTACATAACTGGGATCGGAATGCCTGTTCACTAGTTGTATGTGGACCGGCTGAGAAAGGGATACCAGGAAGAGATGGAAGAGATGGGCTCCCAGGACCAAAAGGGGACAAGGGAGAGCAAGGTATGGAAAAGATAGGTTCCTAATGGTTAAACTCTCGGGATTCCATTTTCCATTCATATTTTAAAGGCTAAATAATTGCAAAAAAAAAAAAAAAAAAACTGTGCATGAAACGCATGCTAAAATCTTTCTCCCACAAGGATCCTCAATTATATCGTTAATTACATGGTGATGTGTTCATCAGTTATGCTGGAGATCAGAGTCTTAATGATGAAAGGAGTTTTATCACTGATACATTTTGAAGATGGTTCTGGTTAGCTGCGGCTGGGTCTTTAATGAATGGGAACTAAGACTTGAGGGAGGCAGCTGCCACAATCTGTGTATGTCACCAGGTTTCCCAGTGGTCTGTTACTCAGACTTGCCTAGGAATTTGCATCTAAGCAAGGAGGCAGTTGATGGGCAACATATGTGACTGATAATCCACTATTAGAAGAGGGAATTTCTCAAGTGCTGATAGGCAAGTGGGAGTCATCAGGCCTACCCTGATTCCATCTCTGGAAGAGCAATTTCAGCTTCTAATGGTGGGCTATGTATCTGTCTCATAGCACTTTGAACAGAATGTTCATTCATGTACATTTCCCTATTCACATTCTCATATTAGACACATGTTATTATGTTTGTGTTTTATGTGTGTTTTATGTATCATACTTTTAAGGAGACAGTCCTTTATTTGAAGGGTTACCAGAGTACAGTCTTTTAAGCTGTCCACCATTTTGTCTAGTTCAGTTCCAGTTTAAGAAACAACCATAATGAAGAAACTAGCAACTAGCAGCCCATGCACCTGGAAATACCTCTCTTTGGGTCTGGATTGCCATGGACAGTTGGATCAGACAATACTAAATAACTGTTGGAGGGCTCAGTGGCTTAGGCATCTGGCTACAGACCCACAGGTTGGAAGTTCAATTCCCGACTGTACCTCCTTGACAGAGAATGGACTCAATGATCCAAAGGGTCTCTTCCTGCTCTGCAGTTCTAACATTCTAAAATTAATCTGATTCAGTATCCTATGTTCTCATTCTATTTGCACCACAGCTGCTCATGGAAAAGCCACACCCTCTACATTAATGTCATTATAAGCTGGAAGCGGCTCTGACACATAATTACTACTACCATCATTCTGGAAACAGAAAAAAAGCAAAGGACTGCACATTCTGAATAATTCCATATGAGGAAACTAGCCAATATTTTAAAATAACTGATACGAAAAATGCTAATGTTTTCCTGCTCTTCTTCTAATTCATCTGTTAAAAGGAATATTACAGTGCAAAGCTGGGAGCACTACAGCCCCAGGAGGTCAATATGATGCCAGTGGATCTGACTTTACAGCTTTTATTGGCCAGTGGGCCAGTGTTTTTTTTTCCAGTTGTGCAAATGGCAGCACCTTTGTTCTTATGGCCTTAAGGCATGCTCCCAGTTGTGCAACAGTTTCTGCAAACAGCAACGCAACTAGTTTACACTGGATTGCGCACAGTAGAGAACTAGATGTCAGTGAGTATATCATCATTTGTGCTAGTGTAACAAAATCTAGGTTTTGACTAGGTGGCCAATGCAGATTCAATCTGAAGTTCAGATGCTGGCTGTTGAAAGGTAACCTCAAGGCTCCCATTTTAGTTGGTCATGAATCTTTAGCTTCATAACACCCTTGACCTAAAAATAGATCTTTTAATAGAACACACCTCCAAATAGAGGATGTTGGCTACAGAAGTACACAAAAGAATTCTGGGAGAAAAATGCATTTGTGCTTTATGAGTTACAGTGAATCCTTTGGTTTTATGGTTCATGAAGAGTTATGGTTATAAAAGAAACAGGTATGCCACAATGTTTTATAGTGGTATGTAACTTATAATGCCAACAAGAGGCTAGTGTTAGTAAAGAATATGAAGAAACAGAATGGTTTCTAGATGGCGAGGGTGTAAGATAATAGGTATTTTATCTTTTTACCTGTTCAGTCAATATGCAAAACATATATGAAAATTGTCAGGATGTGTGTGAAAATGAATCACTTTTAAGTAGTTAGCAAAGTCCTGGAAAGAAAATTTAGGCTTTCTCTTCTCCGGACAGCAGTAAAAGATAAGACACAGTGGAAATTTTGCTCTGAGAGATTTCAACAATATAGCTCACAGACTAACCATTGTCTTTCTCAGTGAAGGCTTTTATCTTGTAGTTTCAAGAAAATATTTACAGCAGCTGTTTACAGCACTCCAGACAGCAAACGGACAGCATCATGCACAGAGCTTCAAACTCCACCCACAGAAGCATGGTACCAACTTGGTTACTTTTATATCCATCTTGCTGATGCAATCTTGCTACCTGGATTGCATCAGATGCACAGTGACTCAGCAGAGTTCCACTGCACATGCCCATCATGTCATAACTTTTCTTAAAGAGACAATATTCTCTAGTATTATCAATACTCTGACAAAATCTGGATACAATTCTGGTGGAAGAGGAAAGAAAAAATATCAATACTCAATAGCAGGAAGCACCAGTAATTTTAGATATGCAGACAACACCATATTTCTGGAAGGAAAGAGCAATGACTTGAAATGATTGCAGATGAAGGATAAAGAAGAATGTTCACAAGCAGAATTATAAATTAATATTAGAAAGACAAAAATAATGACAACAGAAGAACTTTACATAACTTTAATGTTAACAGTAACAAAACTGAAATTGTAAAGGATTTTCAATACAGGCAACACTTGGAAAAACAATGATAAAAATATAAGGTAATCCTTAAGTATAAGGATGTGTTGTTGGAAACCAAAACCAGGATCATCCATACTATTTTATTCTCTATTACTATGTACAGATGTGACATCTAGATAATGAAGAAAGCTGATGAATAAAAAATATTTCTTCAAGTAGTGTTGGAGGAGAGCTTTATGGATAACATGGGCCACCAGAAAGACAAATAAATAAGTTCTTAGTCAAATCACACCTAAACTCTCACTGGGAGCAAAAATAACCACAATGAGGCTATTGTACTTTGGACATATCATGAGAAGACAAGATAAACTAGAATAGAAAAGGCCAAGAAAAGTTAAAGCTAGTAGGTGAAGACCTAGCTTGAGATGGATTGATTTAATAAAGGAATCCATAGCCTTTAGTTTGCAAAAAACAGCACAGGGCTGTTAATCGTAGTACCTTCTGAAAATAAATAAATCATAGGATTTTGACTTCCAAAAGGTGGATGCAACCTGTGACACATAACAACACCATCCAGCAGTCCTTCCAAAAGAACACTGCACTCTGTAAAACAGGACAAACAGCTACCCTATGTTAAGCTCAAGGTGGCAAGCCACCCAGCCTTGGTCTACTTTATCCTTCCACTAGGTTACAAGATTTGATCAGCCTATCTGGTTAGGAGAAATTAGGCATATTATGTGTCAGAGCTTGAGTTTCATGGCTTTACCCTCATCTTAATATCTTCACAAGAAGGGGTAATATCTCAATATAAAGGACCAGAATAACTCACCTGCCTCATGAAATGTAAGTAATATAGACTGATAATATACTCCAAGGAATCCCAGATGTAATTGGGTCAATTTCCCCTCAACCACAAAGTATCATATTCTGTCCTCAATAGTCATTACCAGCAAATATGGCTGCAAAGTGGGGTAGAGGGAAGTAGCAAAGATACAGTGGTACCCCGACTTATGAATGTCTCCACTTACGAACATTTCGAGTTACGAATGGCTTCATTCACAAAATGTTGCTTCGACTTGCGAACAGAGCCTCGACTTACGAATGGGAAAAAAAAACCTTTCCTGCCCTTTTTTTACCTAAGTTCATCTTAGGTCAAAAGAAGAAAAAAATTCCCCCTAGTGGTAGAGTATGGATTAACCAGCTTTGCATTAGTTCCTATGGGAACTAATGCCTCTACTTGCAAACAGCGCCTCGACATAAGAATGAAAAACAGCCGGAACAGATTAAATGGTTTTAAATGCATTCCTATGGGAAATTTTGCCTCAACTTACAAACTTTTCGATGTATGAACACCGTTCCAATATAGATTAAGTTTGTAAGTCAAGGTACCACTGTATTAATGGCCATGTGCTGTAGGTTGCAGCATGAGACAAGAGAGAAAGGTGCAAGCTTTAACAGTGAATAGGTGAAAACCAAACCAGACTTTCCCACAATTGGCCCTCACTGATTGTGAATGTTGAGGGTGCAAGCAGTCGTGACAAAATTGCCAGCCACTTAGTATAGCACTGTGCTAATTTAATAATAAAGATGACCTAAGGATAGAATTGATTTATGCCTAACATGAAGAGGTTAAAATGGTGACATTCCCTGTAGCCTGCTAGTAATTTAAAGTTGATTTGTAGTTCTACATTCTGAGCGTACCTGTAATTTATTACCAATGTGCCGTTCACAAAAGCCTGTGATGTTCACCTTCTTAATACTCTATCTTGTAAATGTTTTTATCAAACACCAGGGTTACAAGGACCAAGAGGCATCCTTGGCCCTCCAGGAAAAATGGGCCCAGTTGGACCAGCAGGCGAAAAGGGAGCCCAAGGGGGAAATGGTCCAAAAGGAGATGTTGGAGAAATGGGTAAGGAAAGTCTTCAGTCAAATAAATTATTCACAGTTTTACAACATAAAGGATCAATGCAGAGATGGGCAAGTTTAATTACCCTTTGAGACTAAAACTCTCTTAATTCTCCAGACAATATGAGCATGGGAATTGTAGTCCTCAAAAGTAAACTTCCCCATCTCTGGATTAAGATGTATAACTTGGAGGGACCATAAATTCCTCAGTGATCTCCCCAACAACAACAACAGACACATCAAATGATGCTGCATGTGTTTGTGTCAAAGTTGTTACAGTCAATTTATTCATATAAAAACTTCATTAAGGAGGTTTAGGCCATGCTGTAGTAAGAGGTCAGGTATCAGAATGACTTCTACAAAGTTCTTATTTTTATTTTGGAAATGTTAGAAGACATTAAGCAGGTGTTGTGGTGGGGTGGGGCACCTTGAAGAACTCTGTGTCTCCTACCAGGAAATACTGTACATGTTGGGCAAACGTGCCAAGTGCTTCTTGGGCAGAATGCCCTCTGACAAGGCTTAGAGACAAAAATTGATAAAACATATAATTTTTGGTTGTTGTGGGTTTTTCAGGCTCTTTGGCCATATTCTGAAGGTTGTTCTTCCTAACGTTTTGCCAGTCTCTGTGCTACTCCTGTCCTCTGAAGATGCCAGCCACAGAGACTGGCGAAACGTCAGAAAGAACAACCTTCAGAACACAGCCAAAGAGCCCAAAAAACCCACAACAACCATTAGATCCTGGCTGTGAAAGCCTTTGCAAATACACATATTTTTGTTGGATACAATGCATACAAAGCAGTGTTTTCAATGTCTGATCAGATACATGTAGATTTCTGGTGAGGACAATGAGAAGTTTGGGGCATTGCAGGGCATTGCATGTACTTTACAAATAATAACAGGAAAAGAATATTCATGAATGTAGTTATATATCTCCTTTCTTTCTGCCATGGCAGAAGATTATAGAATTTGGCCTAAGTTTTCATGGGGAAGGAGGGCTGAAGGGGAAAAGATGAGTGTACATGTTCTGGTAGGAAGTTCCAGGCTTTGAGGGAAGCCAATGAAAATGTCCATTAATAACCTAGGACACTTTTGAGGGCATCAGGGTGGTAGAACTGCCAATAGGGAGGGAAGATCATCAGCAGGGCTTAATCAGAAAGTAAACACAGAAAACAGTGCAGGGAGACAGAAGTAGCAGATGTTAGTACTGATGCTGCAGTCGACAGCCACTGTAGCAGAATGAATTTGTTCTATTATGGTTTATGGAGCAGGTAGATGCCTTACTTCCCAAATTTTGGATGCATCCTGCTACACACTCCAGAAGCTTCCTACAGTCCAAGCCCCATTAATCATTAAGCTTGATCATTACAAGCTTCTGTATACAAACCTTCAGGGCCAACATAAAACTTTTTATTACTTTAGGAAGAGCAGCAAATGTGATCATGATCAGATGGACATATTCAGTCTTTCCCCAATTAATTGAAGGTCCATCACAGTCAAAGGCAAACAAGTCAAAGACACATGAGGTAGAAAATCCCACAAGTCTCTCTCCTTGTCTGTGACAGTGAAAATAGAAACATAATCATAACAAAGTAAGTAACCAACCATTTTGCTGACCTTTCATGGCACCTTGAACCTGCTGCCTGAAGCACTTGTCTCACTCTGTCTAATGGTAGCACTGGCTCTGTAAGCCACAAAATAAGGAGTTGGGCAGGAACATCCAAGAATGCAGTTTCCCAGACAACAGAGCTGGGAATTCTTTCCAGTCAGAAACAGCCAATGAGATGCCTGAATGAGCAATGTTACTTCACAATCCAGAGAACCCTCTGACCAGGACTGCAGCACGCAGTTTCAACAGCTCCCAGTTCTGGTATGATTGCCTGAAGCACTGTGATGTGCTATGAGAAGACTATCCTATGTAGTTCCTCTTCCTCTTCCTCTGCTTACTCTCATAGTCTATACCATTTGAATAGGACCACGTGGAATCCGAGGTTTGCAAGGGCCTCCAGGAAGCACAGGCCCTTCTGGAGTGAAAGGTGACAGAGGCCCACAAGGTGAAAAGGGCAAAAACGGAGAAACAGGTAAGCCTGTTTCGTAGCTGCATGGCTGAATGTCTTCTGAAAGAGTCAGTGAAATATGTTGGGTGGAAACAAAGAAACACACAAGTAGTTCTGCACATCCCATGTGGCTTTGGGTTTCTGTGTCTCCTAAGCAGCAACTGGAGATTGTCCAAATGGCAATCTGGATGTCCTAAGGATGGTGGTCCTTCTTTTCAACAAGAAGAGGATCTTTTCAGCCACCGTATCCCAGGTGCACAATGATCTTCTCCTTAGAAACCTGTTTGGCACCAATGTTGGTCTGCCTTTAGTGCCAATTGTAAACACAGCTGAATAGTTGAGGCTTAGTGATCATGGCTTAGTTTTGGGTCCCCAGATTGAGAGTTTCATTTTAATTTTCTTGACGTAGTTGAAACTGTTTTAAGTACTTTTTAAATTTTTTGCAGTTCTGAGAGAGCATTATATATACTAGACCAAGGTAGAAAATATGTTAATAACCTAAATTGGTGGTTCCCAATCTTAGGTAACCCATGAGTTCTTGGACTGCAATTCCCAGAAGCCTTTACCACTAGATGTGCTGGCTGGGTTTTCTGGGAGTTGCAGTCCAGGAACACCTGGGAACCATTTACATAAATAACTAATGAGAAGAAAATATAAATGGTCATTGAGGGCTTTCCAGGTGATCTGAAAGGAGTAGGCTGAATTGGGCAAAGCAGGATTGGCAGGTATGCAATTTGTTGCAATCCTTGCATCCAAATGGCATATGGACCTCAAGTGACCCTATTTGCTCTGGAGCAGCCTGCTATCAATTTGCTAGACAGCCATTTCTGGATATTGGCAAAATAATCACTTCCTCAGCTCTGTGAATAACCAGGGAAGTGAAGAGAGAGAGAGAGAGAGAGAGAAGTATATATTTGGGCAGCAAATATGTGCTGCACCATTAAAAAAAAAAGACAAAAGGAAACTTCCATCATAAAATCTTTTGTTTGCTTTTCTTCTAAAGGTCTACTTGCAACTCTCCCTAATTCTAGCTATCCTACCAACACACAGAAAGAAGCCTATGATAGGGCGCAGAAAGATGTGAATTTTGACAGATAATTTCTGATACCCTTTTTTGCATGTTCAGAAATCCAAATAATAAACTTTGGCTATCACAGTGTTGCCGTCCAGATTGCCTATCAAACCTAGTATGAGCAATAGTGAAGGATTCTGGGAGTTGTGGTTACACAGTATTTGAGGAACTAAGCCCGGTGGATAGCTCAATGAGTTAGGGGTTAGGAGTTTCATTCCCCATGATGCCTCTCAAGAGAAGAGTTCCCCTGTATAGCCTTTAGCAAGCTGCGCCGATCCAGGGCACCACCAGAAGAAGGACATGGTAAACTACTTCTGGATATTCACTACCCAGAAAACCCTGAAAAGGGTAGCTATAAGTCAGAACTGACATGACAGTACTCATTTTTTATTATTAAACCCACTCTAATCCATGCTCAAGGGATGTGGTGGCATTGCAGGTTAAATAGCAGAAGCCTCTGTGCTGCAAGGTCAGGAGACTAGCCGTTGTAAGATCAAATCCACTCGATGGAGTGAGCGCCCATCACTTGTCCCAGCTCCTGCCAACCTAGCAGTTTGAAAGCATGTTAAAATGCGAGTAGATAAATAGGTACCACCTTGGTGGGAAGGTAACGGTGTTCCATGTCTAGTCATGCTGGCCACGTGACCACAGAAAATGTCTTCAGACAAACGCTGCCTCTGTGGCTTGGAAATGGGGATGAGCACCATGCCATAGAGTTGGACACAACTAGACTAAATGTCAAGGGAACCTTTACCTAATCCATGTTCATAATATAATTTCTTTGTCCTCTTTAAAGTTTGCTGCTACGGAGTGGCATAGCCACTCTAAAAAGAAATTAGTTTTATCATCTCCTTTCTCAGGATGAAATAGATCTGTTATGCAACCAGTCATCTGTAATTTAGCACCTTCCAATGGCCACCCTGGCAAGAATAGACAGTTGGGTGGACATCTAGCATAAGGTGGGAAAGGCAGAAACAATGCACCTGTTCTATCTAAATGTTCCCACCTTGAACTACAAGTTAAACTAGATTTGATCTGGAATGATATGCCTAGTTTTATATTAGTCGCTATTGGAAGTATCTTTCATTTGCCCCCCTCCAAATGCTTGATATCCATACAGGTCCAGCAGGTCCCACTGGGACGCAAGGTCGTCAGGGCAACACTGGTGCCCCTGGCCCCAAAGGCAATCAAGGGTCAGTCGGTGAAAAAGGAGCAAAAGGAGATGTTGGACCCAAAGGTAAACAGTGTGGACATGCCATAAAGAGTGACGATGAGCAAGCACTTTTATTGCTGTTTCAGAACAGGTTCAAAACAGCCAAAATAAAGCATTTCTTCACAGAGTGCAGCATTAACTTGTAGCCATTTAGCTGAGGCTTTTAGCTGAGGTGGCATTAAAAACTGTGCAGATCAGCAGATCAGGCCAGACAAATTCACGGAGAACTAATCCCTCAATGCCTGGTATCCTACTCATGTTCATATAAAGTTTGCCCAACTTGCTGCAGCAAATAGCAGCCAATTGATGAGGTGCTGGAGTGCCCTTTGGTTGTAAGATCAGGTGTGTGGCCAGGTATACAACTAAGGTATGCCTCATACCTCATCAGTTAGTCATTATTAGCTATGGCAAGTTACACAAGCCTTACACGAGCACTTACAATGTTCTGCCCAGTTGTTGCTAACCTTAATAGCTAAGTGACATCTGCCTATACAGAGGAAGTTGCATTATAAATACAAGATGTGGGGGCAGGCATGCTTCTCTGAGCTTCTCAAAGGAATCTGATGATTCTATATAAGAAACAGGATACTAGATTTAAAAGGACTTCAGTCTAATCCAGCAGGATGGCTTTATGGTGTTTCCAGCAGTTAAGCATTGTAGAACCACTGGGAGCTAGTTCAAAAATGGGGTGATGGAGGTGTCATTGGGAAAGGTTGGCCAGGGAAAGAGTAGCTATGCTACGGGGTGAAATATGATGACCACTTTTTGTGTGTATAGACCAAAGTGCAGTAAATAAGAGGGAAGGCCAATGCCAGCACACGGCATCTATTACTTTCAGCTTCTTCTTCGGAAGAAGAAAGGGATAACATATCTGCTGACAAAAATGGTAGTGGCAGGCAGAACTATATTAGCAAAGTTAATTCAATAACACTATGACATGCAGTAGTTATAAATTTGAAAGGGAAAAAAAAAGCTCTGTGGTTCATGGAGAATTTAAAAAAATCAAGGATGGATTATACATTTATTGGATGAGTAAAATGTTAAACGCAGGTGAACTTTAGAGTTCATCAGGCCCTTCAACAAACTAGCAATCTTATTCCCCCCCCCTTCCTTTTGGTATTTACATGAATATGATCCTGTTCTGAAAACATTGTTCCCTGTAATTATCTCAAGTGTTCAGTATTACAACAAGGTACTATGTTTGTTGACTAATACTATCATGGCCATGTTACAGGTGAGAAAGTGAAAGTGTTGTAGTCTGTGAGTAATAGGGAAAATTTTAGCTGGCAAACTTCCTGATTAGTTTGATCATTTAGAAAATAGAAGTTATCGAAATATTTTTCTGAATACTTGAAAAAAGAAGAGAGATAACATTTTGCTTGTACTACTCTACTCATAAACAGTGCTGAGAGTCACACTAGTCATTAAAGGGATGCATATTCCCTATGATTAATTGATTTCCCCTCCCACACCACGATTTCTTTAGCGATATGTGCTTCAGCAACCAGACTTGTGAATTAAGCCCTTCCAAAAACCAGTCACAGAACAAAACTTGCTGGATTGCGAGATACAAAACAAAGCATACCAAGTGATAGCTGCAAGGAGACTAAACTGACAAGTTATAGCAGTCATTTTTCAGCAGTGGGGGGAGGACCCTTGTAAAAACCATGATAAAACAATATTCTAGTGTGACTCTTTGCTTACCTCTGTGTCACTCTCTATGAGGTATCTCTAACATCTGTTTCTGGCCTGTATGGGCCAATCTTAATAGCCTTCCAACTCTTGCATAAAGGTCACCATTATCAGATAGACACTGTGAACTGGCTTATCCCCATGTGCAAAAAGCAGGAATTATTTGTCTTTTCTCTCATGAGGTGCCAAAAAACTAGTAATTTGGGAACACAGGGGATGAGTCAAAACAATGGGGTCCAAGAGCCAGCTTCAGGATGCAGGGGAGAGTTGTAGAGTTTTTATAGAATACTCTTTGAGACTACAAATCTCAGAATCCTCTGGTCAGCAGCACAAGTGTGGGCTGGAGCCAACTGACCAAGACCACTGATTATCAACCCTTTTATTGCTGAGGCCCCAGTTCAAACACCACAACCAAAGAACTGTGTCCCAACAGTGCGAAGTGCTAATGACAGGCTTGGACAGCCTCTGCTTCTTTCCCATATACCTGTTATCTGTGTCTCTACTGTTCAGTGTAGAAAATTTGAATGATTATTCATATTTCTCCTGCATAATATTCTGAATATTAATAACATCCATGGGATAAGGGAAGCCACCTACGAGTTAACAGGCCAGTTGTAATTAACTGACTTGCTTTTTCCCTTTTGCTTTTTACATGTGGTGTAATTTTATCAGCTCACAGTGTTTACTGTGACCCATTTGAGGCACGGACTGCTGGGGGAAAGCAGCATATAGCCTACCTCACTGGCTACTTGTTCTACCTCCTTACAGGATCACAGGGAGAGGCAGGAGTGCAAGGGCCAGGGGGGAAGACAGGCGCTCCTGGACCAAAAGGAGACAAAGGATCTGTAGGTGAAAAGGGGACAAAAGGTGATAGTGGCCTCTCAGGTAAGACTAAATGGGATACCACTTGCTTATTGGCTTTTTTTGTTTGTTTGAAGAACCCATTGACAACACTGGGGAGATAGTATCGTATTCGCCTTTCTTAACTTATTGCAGATTCCACTGGGGATTCTTTCTAACAAGGAGGGATGCTTAAATCTCAGATTCTCCAGAAAACTCTCCATGAGTCATTCAAATTTGCTGACAGATCTGGGCAAACTTTCCTTCTAGATCAAATGTTATTATAATAATCTGGCAGTTCATGTACGCATAGGTACACTTACAGATTTCTCGATAAAATGACTATTCTCAGTTTGGACCACCATTTGAATATCTGAAATAGCACCTATGTATGTGCTTCCAAGTTACCAAATATTTATTCTGAGAGATAGGAAACACTTTCATGAACATGTAAGACCAGCCCTGTCATTGGGCAATAGGAAACAAATTATCAACCATTTGATTATTTTTCAGAGATCAACCTTATGAAGAATAAAGTCAGTGCCCTGGAGGGACAGCTAAAAGCTCTACAAGCCAGTTTTACCAAGTATCAAAAAGGTAAAGCATTGAGCATAATGATAAAATGGTTTAAAATTGTTGTAAATTTTCCGAGGTCAGTTTGATCCTTAACAGAAATGATGAAGGCCTAGGAATGGGTGGGGATGCATTCCACATGTTGCCACCAAGGCATCCTCTTTGTAACCTGATATATACAGATGTTGTCTCATGTACTGAGGATGCAATGAGAACTCACCGATTTCTCATCCTCAATGAAAAGGAATGTCCTGATGCATCAAAAGTCTTGTTGAAAAAAACAGTCATAGAATTTTTCAGTTCTACACAGAATCAAGCCTTTCTTTATAGGTAGCATTAGTGAAATAATTTTAACACAAAATCTTACATTTTATGTTTTTTTTAAAAAAACTAGCATTTTGTGCAAATTAAAATTAAAATCTTTTTGCACTAAATACAAAGTTTTACACAAATCACAAGACTATCTGGAAGTTGAGTCATGGCAAGTGGACCACACCTGGATCACTGAGAATCTTCACACGAATCACAAGGTTCTTGCACAAAACACATTATTGCAGAAAACCAGTTCCATTAATATTCTGCAAGAGAGAGAGAGAGAGAGATCTGGAATGAAAACAACAATAAAAACTCTCTGAATCTTGCTCTGCATGTGCACACACACACACACACACACACACACAAAGTGTTTAAATTGTTCTTCACTGTGGAAACAAAATATGTGAAGATTTATGTCCCTGGTGCTAGTGTTAGAGAACCGTCTGTAGCACCATTTTCACAATGGCATAGGATAAATTAAGAATTTATATAAATTAAGAATTTATCCTACGCTGAACATGCTATGGCCTGGCAGAACCCCACTTAATTTCAAATGGCTGCATTAATGGTGACAGTTAATGAACAAAGACACAATGGACCACAGAATCCAATAAGCCCAACCTGATATTATAATTGCACAAATCAAGCCGATATCTATCATCCTTTTTCATTTGTTTTATCCCTTTTTCATTTGTTCCAGTGGCAACATTCCCAGGTGGCCGAATTGTTGGCAACAAGGTGTTTGTAACCAGCGGCTATGAAGGCAATTTTGACGATTTGAAGCAGAGGTGTCTCCAGGCTGGTGGCCAACTCGCTTCTCCCAGAAATGCTGCTGAAAATGCTGCAGTCCAACAGATAGCAGTCCTCTATAAGAAGTCGGTGTTCCTTGGGATTACTGATATCCAGACAGAGGGAAGATTTAAGTACCAGAATGGTGAAGCCATTGTTTATTCTAACTGGGCTCCGGGAGAACCCAATAATGATAAGGGCTCAGAGAACTGTGTTGAAGTCTATACGAATGGCAAGTGGAACGACAAGTCTTGTGGAGAAAAGAGGCTCATAGTTTGTGAATTTTAGGCCACCCACTACACCACCTTCAATCCACCTATCTTTAAGGTATGCAGCATTGCTTTTCATCTGTAGACACAGATTGCTGTTCCATACATCCTCCCCAAATCCCAGTGACTGATGTTGCCCCTACTACATGTCTGAATCAAAGCAACTGTGAATATCAGTTCACACATAGAGCATCTTCATGAGGCACCACCACCTTCCCACTTGATTTAGTTTATTTCCTTTCAGTGTGAGAGCACTAATTTGTAATATTTGCCTTCCAGAATTTGGTAAGGCTACATCTTGTACCGCATTGGCTGGGAGGTTCTGGGAGTTATAGTCAAAAAGTAAAGTGTCCAAGTTCTGTAAAAGTATGATTATACAAGCAGAGCCCTAACAGCAAACAACAGATTTCCCAAGAGGTCCATGTGTTTCCAGATTTCCAACTTTTTATCACACTAGATAGTCTACTGCTGATCAGAGAAGCTGACCCAGGACACAAGGGAAGGCAATTTCATGTTCCTCTCCTTGGCTAAACAAGAAGGAAATGAATAATTGTGGTATTGATAGTGATAGTAGAAGCAGATGGAGGAGAGAAAGAAAAAGAGCTATAACAATGTGGAAAGAATGCAGCACCAGGCAGTCTCTACTCAATGGTTCCCAGCAGTGGTTCCCCAGATGTTCTTAGACTACATCTCCAGGAATCCTAGCCAGCATCACTAGTGGTGAAGGCTTCTGGGAGTTTCAGTCCAAGAATATGGGGAACCCAACAACTGGGAACTATTGGTCTGGCTGAAGATGTTTAGTCATGCAAGGCAAACTAAGGCATGCTTTTCTATGAGCCCCTTGGCCACAAGGGGTCTCCTTTGGCAACTGTTGACTTCTGATCTCATTTAGAAGAAAGGGCCCAAGTCATTGAAAAGATCAAAAGCTGTTCCTTACTTTCCTCATTTGGAACAATGTGGGTTTCTCTTAAGCCTTTGTTATCAGTCTGAAACACACACACACACACACACACACACACACACACACACACACACACACACACACACACACACACACACACACACACAGACATTTTAATTGCATTTGCAGTTTTTTCCTTCCTTCCTTCCTTCCTTCCTTCCTTCCTTCCTTCCTTCCTTCCTTCCTTCCTTCCTTCCTTTCCACTCTCTTTCCTTTGTTATCTCCCCTTCTCAGATTTTAGATCAAGAGCTGCTTCAGCCAAGGCCTGTCCTTTTTCTCCTGTTATAGTGTGAAATACTTATGTGTATTGATAAGACTATAAATAAACCATCAATATCAATTTTCTGCTTAAGGCCCACTTTAAGAAGCAAATAGAAGTTTTCTTGAATCTGAAGTCTTAAAAGTCTCTCTCTCTCTCTCTCTCTCTGTATGTGTGTGTGTGTGTGTGTGTGTAAGTGCACAACTTTTCATATGTGTGTGTAATTTCTGATGTGCAAAGAATATGTTTATATTTATATTATTTGCAAAACTGTTGATTAAAAGTTTTTCTTTTAGTAAACAGAAGTGTTTTCTTTATGTGAACCATATTTTATCAGATTAATATATATCGTGTGGAAGTGTGCCAGAAAGTACTTTCACCAGTGCATATTGCTAATTAGGGATGTGTGGAACCTGTTTCCCACGGTTCTGTCTCATGGACATAGAAACCACCACTATAAATCAGATGTGCACTGGAAATCACACCTCAGTGTGGCAACACTTTGATTGCTCCATTGATGTCAACAATTGTGGTGTCAGCACCATACAGCATTCCATAAGACAAATAAAAAAATTGGGATGTCCTAAACAAAATAATTATAACCATGAAACTGGATCTCGAATCAGCACCAAATGTATGGATGTAGCAGAACGTCTGTTCCTGTTTTGAGCCAAGTCTGGGGATGTTGAGCAAAGTGTTTTCAAGTTATGAATTTTCAAAAGTAAAATTATTTTACCCCCACGCTGAACCAAGTAACTTGGAGCTCCAGCTGATTGAAAACAGATTAAATACATTGATAAGACAAAGTCTGCATACCAGAACAAACATCCGTTTTAACCACTTTTTTCATTCAGAAGAATTGAGGTATTCATGGCTTTTATTCATACTTTGTATAATGCTTTTCAAGCCTGAAAAGCTCTGAAATCTCTGGTTTGTGGAGGGGTGGGTGGTGACTACACACTGGGGCCTGAGAGGCTGAAGGAAGGCCTCCTGAAAGATCTTAAAAAGCAGATGGAGTTGGGAGTCATCAGCACATTGGGGGTATCAGAGTACAAAATTCTGGACAGCTTCTTTCAGTTTTTTTAATGTGAAATAATGTGAGGAATCCTGGAACCCTGAGACACTCCACAGGCTAATGATCAAGGTGTTGAACAGGAGTCCCCCAGCATCATGACCATTCACAAAGTGACATCATGCAAGGAATAATCCCAGAATCTGATTCATTTTTCACTTCTCACCCAAACACAAAGCAATTGTCATGGCTGTTTTTCAACAAGTGTGAACAGTAGTGAGCAGAAGAGGGTATCCTGTATACCGTATTGACTGCTGCCATTGTTGTTAAACATTTCAGCTGCACTTTGTTGTAGTAAGCTTGGCATCCTTTTTCCTGTTGGCAATATGGGTAAGATATTTGTGCATCAGTATTGGGCTATTTCCTGGCTTTTTGAATTCTGGGAAAAGAACCACAATATCCCAGATTCATAAATTTAAAAAAAATTAACATCCATGTGTGGATACAGCACTTTCTGTTCCATTGTTTTCAAAGGGATACATACTTTGATTTATATTGGGAAGTGCATCCCAGTGCATGTTCCATAAAAATCCTTCCTTTCCTTCAATGTTTGCACAGTGTTTTTCTTCATTGAGCTATTTATTCCCTTCTTAACAGATTGCACAAAAATGTGTGGATGCAGCTACCAATATTATTTTCCCTAACTGAAAGTACATGGAACAGAATTAGAAAGGTTTGTCTGAACTGCCCACATCAAAAGGTTGCCACAGTGACTTTATTATCAACATTATAATCCTTTCTCTGATTCTTTAGTGCTTCTTCACTTGTAACACTATGTAAAAGTCTGGTTGCCGCATCTGGCAAAAGGTTGTGTAAAGCTGTAAAAATGGGGCAGGAGAGATCGATCATAATTGTCGAAGGGATGAGGCAACTCCCTTGTGAAAATGTGGACCTTTTTAGGTTAGAAAAAAAGGTGATTGGCAAGCTGGGCAGGACTTTGCGTAGTCATGTAGTCATTGAGTGGTAAAGTGCCAGAACCACTCTCCTTCAGGCAGCAGAGATGAAGAAATGTCCCCTTTTTATCCATCAGATGGAAGAATGTCTATTGTTGTGTATTTAGAATTCAGATACTCAATTTAAAAAAACAAAAAACAAAAAACAAACACCCAAACATTGTGACACCTTAGAGACTCATTGCTACATCTGTATTTCAATGTGAGTTTTCGTAGATAAGTCTGCTCTTACAGACATCAATTTTTTTAAAAAAAATCTAAATGCTAAAAGCTGCCCTTTATTAAGTGAGGAAGCCTCTGTTATATGTGCAGAGAAGTCAATGCAATGGGCAGGCTGGATTTTATGTAAGAAGCTATTATGTTTTGTTACTTAATTTAAAAAAAAATTTACAATGTATGTATTCCCTCCTTCCCTGGGAACAGCTTAATTAAAACACATGTGTAGAGGTGGGCATGAACTGAACCATCAGACAAAACTGACAAATTCTGCTGGTTTGTGGTTTGCAAACTAGTTCAGGGATCCTGTTTTGCCCAAATGAAATAAAGTGTCGAACTTCTTTCCCCTCAGTGCTTCATTTTTTTGGCAAAAGCAGGTGCCCACCCATCTCCTCCCCACTGCCCCGTCCCCTCCCCAACTGAACCTGCCACTGCCACCTCCACCACCACCATCATCATCCTCTGAGGCAGCGGGCTGGACCTCCCTTCCCAGAGCCAGGCCTCTTGCTTCTGCACATGCACCTGCCTTTCAGCTGGGTTAGTCTCAAACCGGCCTAATTTGTCATTTTTATGGTTTGTGCCCATCTCTACACATGTACCATTATTTCAGGTCACATTGTAGTAGGAAATAATCACATGTCCCTTGCATGTTTAATTGACGGCTCCAGAACCAGGGATATTCAAATACCATCTGGTTTAATTTGCATCCATCACATTTGGAGGTGTGGAGGACCTTCAACCTATAAGCAAAACTCCTATCAGCTTGTTTCCTTCCCTCATTCTTCCTTCTCCCTCACCCTGAGGCAAACAAGCCCAGCAAAAACATATTGTGGGTGCACAATTCAGTAGCCTGTCTTCCTGAAGTATTCCCATTCACTGCCTAGCCTCGGCTGCTGCATATCTGGCACTCAACCATCTGGAAGCTACACAGGTACCCACAGCAAGAGAAAAAAGGACCTCCCACCTTTCTATCAGTAACACAGGAGAGGCTGTCCTGTACTGAAGAGAGACACAATAGGCAGGTAAGTTCGGGTACAAGTTTCTTCCGTGGCACTCTTGCAGTGCACCAACCAGTAAAAGTATTGAGAAGAATGAAATAAAGCTTATTGTGGGTGTCCCCAAGTGTCTCCAGGCCATCCCCTGGCTTGACAAGTGTGCCTAGCCAAAAATAAGAGTCCTGTACATTTGGTACCTATAGATTCTGGAATATACACAGAGACACACAGCAGGGGGAGATGATTCTGCAAATAAAGACCAGCAGAAGGCTTTAAAAATCAAACAAACTAGAAAACAGCACAGTAGGGGATAAAGTTGGTCCCTAGTGCAACTTTGAGCTATCTGATTAAATCCTACAATGTGGCTAGTCTGATAAGCAACATACTACTCCCCCCTTGCCATACCTTTGAAGTGAAATGGCTGCTCAGTTAAATGAATGAATGAATAAATAGAGTAAATGGAATAAATAAATCTGACCTCTCCTCAGAGCTCATAATTTAGAGTTTCCAGAAAAGAATTAGTTTTTCCTTGTCCTTTGATTTCACAGAATAATAGAACAGAATAATAGAATAATGAAGTTGGAAGGGGCCTGTAAGGCCATGAAGTCCATTCCCTTAGTCATTGCTCAGGTGCCAGTCTTTCACCTTGGTACTTTCCTCTTTTACTATGGCACCTGATGGTTTCAGGCGAACTTGGGGATTTGTAGAGGTGTATTGACATGAGCACAACTGGAGACTTCTTGGAAACCCCTGTATCTAATGTGGTAAGGAATAATTCTCCCTGCTTCACCTTGTTGGACAGTTTTCTGAAGTCAGTAAACATCCTTATTCATAATCGTGAGGCATTTGGGTCATTTCTTGGCCTCCTTCATCTCTCTCCAGTGCACATTTGCCTTATGGACAAGAGAAAAAGAAAGGGTGAGAATTTTCTACTGTTGGTTTAAAGATCTTTCGGTGAGACTAATTAGCTAATGCCTGTAAATCCAATCTCGAGCAATTATCAGGTGAACCACTTGGCAAAGGAAAACAGTTAAGTCCTTATGAGTAAGAGTTATATTTGGCTCTACAATGAAAGGCAGCAGGCCTTGTTCTGGAGTCATTTCAGGGATTTTTGTTTGTTTTTGGTTTTTTGGTAACAATTTCAGTCTCATGGAAAACCTAAAGGCGAAACCTTTGCACCTGTCAACAAAACTGCCACGTCTACATCTTTATTTCAGAATACAGCCTGTATTTCAGAAAAGAGCAAGCAGAGGCATATATGGGGTGGCGTGTTGTGCTGTGCAGTTCTCCTGTTCACACAGAAGCAGAAGTCTCCATGCTGGGGAGAAGCAGAGTTTGCAATAGCAGTCTATTAGTCTGGGTTTGGAAATAGAATAAGGCAGACATGCTGGGATTGCCTCACAATATGTACACAAATGAGCAATTCTGTGGCTGGTAGCAACAGAGATATGGGCCATTGCCAGGCAGTAACATACTTATGGTTGCAGCAGAAGATCTGCATAACTGGTTGCAAGCAATCCTCTTCCGTCAAAAGAGAAAAGAACGATAGTTCACATCATATGTCACATTTCTATGACATATTTGTTGAAAGCAGCCACTTCAGGTGGAAGCCCAAGAAGGACAGAGATCAAACCACAATGTTAGGATTATGCTCTAGGGCCCAGAGCATCATTCTAGCAATGAACAGCTTCAACACATCCATTTCATTATGTTCACTCATCCATCTTAAAAATAATCTGAAAGTTGAGTCAACTGGACTTCTTTCTTATTAGGCTGAAACGTTTCACTATTCATCCAAGTAGCTTCTTCAGTCTGAGGAGAGTTGGTAGGAGACCCCTGATATATCCTCCATGTTGGTTTCACTTCCCCCTGGTCTGAATAGGTTTGTTAGATGGACAAAGGATGGGGGGGGGGTTAGTGAAAATGCCACTTCTGCAGTCCTTCTCCACCCATTGCCATGGGTTGTTAAGAGTCGTTAACAGTTGTCTTTCTGGTGTATGGTCCTGATCTCTCTGGGGACAGATGAAAGGGCTGCAGGTTTTATTTTTATTGTTCTATAAAGTTCTACTGCAAAATTGACTTTAACTGTGAGTTGGTCTAAAGTGGAATTTGTGCACTTACTTTGGGGGCAGGGGGGCAGAATGCCTCCATTCTTTCTTGACAATTTGTTTGGCTTATTAAAATTGCATCAATCACTTCTTGTAAACATATTTCACTGTGTTTTGCCTCACACAATAAGGTATGATAAAAAAAAGTTTAGCCTACTCTCTGGGCAGGATAGAACACTGGAATAGATAGGATTGAGCTTTGCCCCTAGAGTTCTCATCAGTAAACAAAGTGGGTGGAACACAAAAAAGGAAAGCTTATTCACATTCAGAAGCAGTGAAAGTAGAGAGTCAGGCACATTTGAGTCTTTCCAATAGGGAAGCTAAATCTGTGCTTGAAGGTAAGTGAAATTCTGAATCTATGAAATGTTCATGGGATTGTGGCGTAATACAGGCAAGTAGGAGACAAAATGTTCTTAATTTTAAAAGAACGTCTTATGTAATATTGCTGTTGTGGCCAAATTCTCCCCTGAAAATGAAAGCCTGTTGTATATTAACTAGGGAAACATAGACATGTATATCATAATATATGTAAGTGTGACTGTTCATAGTACAATTATGGACACATGTTTATTCAGGAGTAAATCATATTAATCTCAATAGGCTTTACTCCCACATAAGAGAACAGCCCTGTGTCCCTCTACAGGGCAGAAGGTGGATATTAAATAAATAAATAAATAAATAAATAAATAAATAAATAAATAAATAAATAAATAAATAAATAAATAAATAAATGTAGGTATTGAATTGCAAATTAATGAGTCAGTTGACACAGATTAATCTATTTCAAAATAATGTGGAAAATAACTTGTAACAACAGTGACAGCAAAGCACCATTTTTGAATCTTGATGTTTGTCACAGGAGGGAAGCCACCTCTCCTATGAGAAGTTCCTTTGTATATGGAATGAATTAATTATTTTCCCCTCCATTAAAACTAACCTTTATTTCATTGCATGATGGTCCTGAATAATTTAAAAAAATAAATTCCAGTTTTTCAGTCTGCAGCTTCCTTGTTTTTGGGGAAGGAGGGGGTTAATTCTTCATTAAAAAGGTCCAGATTTTCTTATGCCTGATCTGAAGAAAAATTACACAACCCTAGGTTTGATATTCTGACTTTAGTTATGTAATCATCCTATATCAGAATCCACTTTTGTTAGAGCCTTTATTTATTTATTTTTTATTATTATTTTTATTATTATTATTATTATTATTATTATTATTATTATTATTATTATTATTAGTAGTAGTAGTAGTAGTAGTAGTAGTAGTAGTAGTAGTAGTAGTAGTAGTAGTAGTAGTAGTAGTACCTCTTTGTTTTAAACAAAAATTGCATTGAGTTATGGATACAGGCATAATCTTTTACACACACAGTTACAAGTCAGCTTTAGTTTGTTACTCTAAAGAAAATACACATGGACACAATCCCATTTGGGACCGCTGAGTGTAAGGGAGGCTTAATCTTCCATCCTATAGCCTTTTGTGTCTTCTTATATTCCCTACGTCTTCCTACATGGTGGATTATTGATACCAGTGTAGGAGTCCCAACTACCTCTGCCATTTTCTATTCCCTGCAAGGATAGTTCTCTTCATAGAAATATGCATAAGGCCTGAGCTGTAAATACTACATAGAGGATACACTTATCAAGCAGGAAAACCTGAAACGTCTGTGGGCTGCTCATAATGTCCACCATCTTGTGGTTAAGTAGCCATAGGGATGTGCAGGAAAAAAACCTTTCAGTTTTGAATCATTCTGGGCTCTTTTGTGGGGATGCCTCATTCATTTTTTGTTCTTTCAGGGTAATCTCAAGATTAGACCACTGTAATGTGCTCTATGTGGGGCTGCCTTTGAAGCTGTTGCGGAAATTCCAGGTGGTGCAGAATGCAGCGGCCAGACTACTTAGTGGAGTGAAAAAATACCAACACATTTCACCCACTCTGGCCGCATTGCATTGGCTGCCCATCCGGTTCTGCATCGACTTCAAAGTGTTGATGCTTACGTACAAAGCCCTAAACAGTTTAGGGCTTCGATACTTGGTGGAACACCTACTCCCACCAAGAGCTACCTGTGTCACTCGTGCAAGCCAGGAGGTGAGGCTGAACGCTGAGGGAGGCCCGGAAGGAAAAGACAAGAAATCAGGCCTTCTTGGTGGTGGCTCCTCGCCTCTGGAATAACCTACCTCCTGAGATTCGTGTGACTCCCTCGCTGGGTATCTTTAAAAATCAACTAAAAACATGGATGTTTCAGCAGGCCTTCCCTCCAGTCAATTCCTGATGTCCCCTTTTTCTCCTCCCCCCCATTGTTTGCCCCCATCTTGTTGAAATGTCTTCTATTATGTAAAAACTGTTTTATATATATTAGTGGTCTTAACCAACCAGATAGGCGGGATATAAATAAAACAAAACAAAACAAAACAAACAAACAAACAAACAAACAAATAAATAAAATACCTGTGCTTTCACTGAATACAAAAATCTGTCAGCTCATTCTTGTTCTTTCACTTAGTTTCCCCCCATTCATATTAATATTCTCACACTAGTCCAAAAGAACCCCTAAAATACTATAAAAAAGCAGGGGAAAGTCAAATAATAGAATCAACTTAAAATTTCTAATAAACTCTTTAAAACTACTTCAAACAAGCAAGGGAAAGTAGGCAGTTGATAGTAAACTAGCCAAAATAACATAATTTTTAACAATCAGTCTAATAGGGAAAGAAATCCTGATATTCACACATGTGGGTAAAGAGACAGTATGACATACAGACACACAGTTCCCCCTCCCAAGAAACAAGAAACGCAAGGAAGCAAACAAAGGCAATAATGTTGCCAGCTCTGACTAGAATATGGGTATCGGGCAGATTTTTCTCCCTACTACCATTAGTACACAGTGGCAGGCTGCAAAATAATGCAGGGAAGGAGACAGAGGAGAAGGTGAACATCATTTTTAAAAAATCCAAATAATAATCCCAAGGAGGTGTGTTGGCACCATATGTAGGCTGTTTGGCAGTAGCAGCAAACATAATCTCAAGAAAAGGGGAAGGCCAAAAAAAAAAAAAAAAGGCAAAAAGAATCTGCAGGCTCAGATGGACAGCACAATCAAGATAGATGGCACTATGCAGCTTAGGAGCAGATTGATCCCACCCAGAAGGAACGGGTTGAAGCAAAGAACAATCTTCAATGGGTTCCAACCAATCCAGATCCTTCTGCAACTGAAAATCCCAACTCCCCTCCTCCTGGATATTCTGATTGGCTGCTAACAGCAGGCCTTGTGGAGCTGCTTGACTGAACCTTTTCTGAGCAATTTGACATACAAAAGGTGAAGGAAAGAGCAAATGTAAGGGAAACAAAAGTATTTGAAACTTTCATTAAAATGAAGTATTCAGATTTCAGAGGCTCTCTTTGAGAAACTAACAAAAGAATCTGAAAACAAAAGAGCCTCTTCCATGTTTTTCATCCTATTCATTTTAACCCAGAAGTCTCATCCTGGAAGCCATATCGAAATGGAGAAGTGTGAAATCTCTTGTTCAAGCTGTCAAGCTGCGCTCACTCTTAAAGCCTTCATTAGAACACGCTCATCAGTCTTTATGCCCATTCTCCATTTACCTCACATTTACCCCAAATTGTCTAGTTACTTCATATCACACTGGTTACCCTAATTCAGTAACACAAAGGTGGCTGTATTATACAGGGATTCAAGCCACACTTAAAAAGTCAACATGATTTGCTTGGGTCTACAAATTCAGTCTCTCACACACTGAAGAACCTACCTTTCATCTCAAGTTCTTCATTTCAAATTTATGAGGAAATGTAAGTTATTTGTGGGGTTAAAACAAATCAAACAAAATCTTTACCCATCCCTTATATGTTCATCATTATTTTGTACACATGTTTCAATGGGCTAACTTTAAAATTGCTCATTGAGTGAATGATTACTATCTGTTTCTATCCATTGATCAATCCAATGTTTTTCAGGATACATGAAAAGTCTTCCAAAACCACTTTTCTAGGAATGAATTCTCTTTGGGCTTTGGGTTGTCTTATCTTGGGAGTGACCTGGTCACAAAGCACAAACCCCGATAATAGCTGCAGATGTGAAGATAAAGCAAACAGATGTCCTTTCATTGCTGGGATTCCTGGCAACAGTGGTTTACCAGGCCCTCCTGGCCAGAAGGGCGATCAAGGTATGTTTAGAGAGAAAGTGCTTCTTAAAACTTGGTCAAGTGATTATTATGTGGGTACATTCTTTTCTCAAACCAGGTTTACTGGAAGGTCATTCTGAGCAAGGAGTGAAAAGGTATCATGGGAATTCAGCCATACATTCCGCACCACCACTGGAATCCAGCCATCTTTGTCCAATATCCATCTTTTCAATCCCTCTTCGTTCGTAACTGAACAGCCAGAAGTATTTGTCCCAAGGACCAATGGCTGATTATTACGATAAGATGATGCTAATCATGCTTTGAGGCACAGCATGAAATCAGTTATTGTTCTCCATTTAGAACAACTTGGAATTAATTGGCCTAATTATATGTGAGATGCAACTGGAGTAAACATCTCTCTATCCATTTTATTTATTACTTACGACCCATATTGACATCACTGCCACATAATAAATAATATGAGCAGCATACAAAACCAATGAAGCATCAGAGTGTAATATAAAACAATGAAAGTAACTGAAAAAGCAAAACACAATTAAAAACACAGATTTTCAAACTGTGTACCCACACTGAAATATGATAGAGGCTGACGATGAAAACATTGTTACAATGATAAGTAAACCTTGCTGAGATGTCTGATCCATAAGTAGGGTGCCATACTGAAAAGATCTCACCTTCCATGTTAGTAACTCAGGTAACATGATTAGCTGGGAAGGAGGATTGGAGGGGGTTCGTACAGACAGTTATCCTGGTTCGAAGCTGTTCAGTGTTTTCAGTACTGTATTAAAATCAGCATTTTAAATTGGATCCCAAAATCCAGCCTGGGAAAGCTGGAACTAAGTCCATTAAAAGAATGTTGAAATCTTGGAGCCTTGATCATATGTCTGTAACAGCGTGGGATGGAATGCAAAAAGGGACAACTTTTTTAAAAAGTCACATGGTTCTTCTGTGCAATCTGAAGGCACGAGTGGTGATCCCTTTATCAGACTGCAAAAAAAAAAAGAGTTTCAAAATGGGGGGAGTGGAGGCTCAAATCAGAGATGCATGTTTCAGATTCCACCTCTGCTGGTGTGGACTTAAATGTCTCTCCCAATCTTGTTAGATAAACGGGCGCTGAAGCCAATTCAGATCTTAACAAGAGCCTATGGAAATCTGGCAATGAGCAGTGTGTTTGAGGCATGTAAGTCCTGCCCCTACTTCTGGCTCTAGATGCAAGCAGTTGAACATCTACATAGACAGACAGACAGACAGACAGACAGACAGACAGACAGACAGATAGATAGATAGATAGATAGATAGATAGATAGATAGATAGATAGATAGATAGATAGATAGATAGATAGATAGATAGATAGATAGATAGATAGATAGATAGATAGATAGATAGATAGATAGATAGATAGATAGATAGATAGACAGACAGACAGACAGACAGACAGACAGACAGATAGACAGACAGACAGACAGACAGACAGACAGACAGACAGACAGACATTAAATTAGCTCTTTTAAATCACAAACATCTGATAGTTATGAAGTAAATTTATTTAAAATTACTTTGCCTAGCCCATGCATGCCAATTTGTATTTCTTATTATTTGTTGCATGTTTCTTATTGTCCCTGTGATTTGTTATGATCTCAAGGAACACAGGGACCTCCAGGAAAAGCTGGCCCTCCTGGCCCTAAAGGGGACTGGGGACCTCCAGGTGAAAGAGGACCAAAGGGAGACCATGGGGGAAAAGGTACTGAACTTCTTCAACCAAACCTTCACTAGCAGACAAAATGGTAAACCACTAGGTATCAATGATGCAAAGGTTATGTCCAGATTTCTGGGAAACATCTGTAAGATAGAAGGCAACATTTCAGTGCTCTCTCTCTCTTTCTCTCTCTCTCTCTCTCACACACACACACACACACACAAATCCTGTAATAATTAAGTAAGAGCCATCTGAAATCCAAATATTGGAGAACATTTGGTTCTTTTGATGGTGGACTGCAACTAGTCAGCACAGCCAGTAGCAAAGGACAGTGGGAACCGTCAATCTGAAAATACCAAGAAATCCATGCATTTCACACCCTTGGTCTCTAACTCAACTGACTGGGCATAGACCAAGTGAGACTATACATGGATAACCCTTTAAAGAAAGCTGGAAACTTGCCAATTGACAATTTAGTGGAGAAACGAGAATGGACCAAATGAATCTGGGCTCAAGTTCTCTCTCCAGAACAACCAATAGGCAAGAATACAGCTTTTTAAAAAGTGCTATGCCCATCAAGCCCATAGCTAAATCTGAACAATAGGTTTTTGTTTGAAAATGAGGATCATCAGCCCTTTTTTTAGTCTGTAGTTTTGACTTCTCTGCACATTACAAGGACTGTTAAAGCATTTTGCCATAATTCTGAAATGGGGGCTAGTGTTTTTGAGGTCAGACTGGCAGCATGTTAGGTTTCCAGTTGGTGTGCTTTTTCAGGGATTTTTTAAAAAAATGTTTTGAGGCAGGTTTCTTAATAGTTGACTTGATATTTCACAATTTAGAACTCCAGCGCCTTCAATCTGAGGTGGCCCTTTTGAGAGATCTACTGGAGGAGTTGAGAAGCAGCATCCTCAGAAACCAAAATGGTGAGAAAAATTGCATGAGTTAGCTATGATCCTGTATTGTATATCATTTCTACCAAATTCTATCAGTTTTGTCTCTTGAATATAAAGGTTTGAGGGTTAATTTACCCAGAAGACTTATTTATGACAAAGCTTTTCTCATGGTTATGCTACTTTATACTATCGGCATAGGACAGAATCCATATTTTTTTAAAAAAAATCCTCCCTGCACATAGAAAGCCAACATGTCACAGAAGAAGCTCTGGTAAATCTACCAATTTTATAATTGGTTCTGAACCTTGAGAGCTACTGGAAAAAAAATGTCCCTGGTTCTGAGTGGCCATGTTACCTGGTTAGATGTGCTTCACCTGATTCTGGGCCCTGTTATCCAGATATCTTTCATGGCCCTTCTTGAACACACCTGATCCAGAAGGAGTTTTGAAAGAGTTTTGTCCCCTTTCAGTCTTTACCTGCCCACCCCTGTGACATCCAAAATCTCCAAATCTATCACATTGCAAAGTCCCACCCTCTTTTTCATGTTTTGGCCCAGAAATCTAACGGACTAGGATGCTGCTGACATGCAACCCTAGCTATGTGGCCACTCAAAATTTGTTCTTAACTGCTGGCGTGTTCTGAACTTGTGTTCCTTTCCCTTATTTTAAAGTCAAAAGCCTTGCATGAGGGTCGTTGCTACTGCATGAAAGTATGTTAGTTTTACACAGACTGAAGAAAACAGTACTTTTTAATATAGCAAATAGCTTTATTTTGTTGTCTTTGGGTTTGTGGTAAAGGAATGTCTCTACAGTTTCACTGAAGACAGAAACAGCTTGTTTCTAAATAGCTCTGTGAGTTGGGTACCTGGCTCCAGAAGCAAAGACTGGGGGGTTTAATTCCCCGTTTTGCCTCCTGGTGGAAGAGCCACCTTTGTAGCCTTGAGAAATATAAACAGTCCCAGAGTGCCTCCAGAGGAAGACAATGGCAAACAACTTCTGAGTACTCTATACCACAATTCAGACTCAACTTGATGGTATGCAATTAATTAATGTGGGACAAGCAAGAGAAGCCTGAAGCTTCTAAAACAGTCAAAACACACAACAACAAAGTGTTCTGCTTCCTGAGCTGTCTTTGGAAGGCCCATCCACCCCACACCCACACAATTTTAAGTCTTAAAATTCTCCACTGCATAATATTGCAAAGTTACACAAAATTCAGGCAAATAATTGACTACAGGCTTGGTGAGGAAGAGAAAAGTTTTGAGAGTTGGCAAAGCGATATGAGATTCATTAAGAGTACAACATATGACACATTTGGCATTTCCCTTTAACTTCTGAAATGCAGCAAACCTTCTGTAAACTCATAGCAAACCGTGCAGCTGTTTCAATAGTTGGGATTTCCATTCCTCTTCTTATGGGCCATCAGTTTGTTTCTGACCTAAGGCAAGCCTAATAGGGTTTTCAAAGTATGTGAGATGTGAAAGTCAGGCACAAGAAATTGAAGCAGGAACTCTTGAACTAGTGGGTGGAAATCTGCTACTACTAGTTACCTTCCTCCCTTTTTGCCAGAAAAGCTGTACAACAGGGTTTGGGTTGTTAATTAACCAACTCATCATTAAGTCAATAATAATGAAGTGGACTATGCCATTCACTGAGTATCTAAGTCTTTATCCCAAAGCGTAGACCTTTTGCTGAGTCTAATTATTCTTTGCTCAGGAAGAGTAGACTGAGAGTTGGAACGAGAGAAGGATATGCTTAGTTCTTTTTTCATGGGTAAAGGGGAGGGGCCATAGATCAAAGGTAGACCACATATTTTGCTTGTAGAAAGCCACTGGTTCAATCTCCAGTGTCTCCACTTAAAGGAATTAGGGAAGAAGCAGAGGTAGTGACCCCATATGAGATTGTGGGGCGCCTAGTGGCCTGAGTGAACAGTGGTAAGTTAGATGGCCTGGTTATCTTAGTTACCCAAATAAGCGTTCTGCTTGTATACTTTCCCAGAGCTCTTGAAGCACTCTCTGACTGGTTTTACAATTTAATTAGGGAGGATACACATTGCCCTCCTCCTCCTCGGTGAGCTGAGTACTCTAGTTACCAATCTCAGAAAGGTAGAAGGTTGACTTAATCTTGAGCCAGCTACCTGAGCCTGGGATTGAACTCATGTCATGAGCAAAGTCTTCACTGCAGCACAACAGTTTAACCACTGCACCATGAGGCTCTCTAGACAGTTTCCTATTCTCTCTTTGCCCCATTTAAAGCCACTTTCCTTTGGTTGTTTTGTAACACATTTGGGGGTATAAAGGTCAGAATTTGTGACACTGGCTTTTTGAACTACAACCCTTGGATTTTCTAAGCCAGGAAGTATCCTGGGAATTTTAGTCCAAGAAATAATTTTTCTATATTCTAGGAAACAAATGAAATTTCTAAACCTTCATTCAGACACATCACCTTCCAGGCTGCTTTGGTTTAAAAAAATAGTTACAATAATGGTGTCAGTCAATTGTGAATTCCGTGTGATGGGGCATTTGATGGAGTCAAAACTTAATAGAGTCATTACTGCTGTGATGTTCCTTCAGCTCACTTGTTCCCAAGCGGCAGAAGCGTTGGTGGAAAGCTCTTCAAGACGGACGGCTCCCAAGGCAACTACGAGGCTTCCAAAGCCACCTGCTTCCAGGCTGGTGGACAACTTGCTTCCCCAAGGAGTTCCGCTGAGAATGCAGCTGTCCAGCAAATAGTTGCAAGGCATAACAAGGCGGCATATTTGGGCATGAATGACATGCAATCCGAAGGCATGTTTACATATATAAATGGGAGTGAAGTAAGATACACAAACTGGGCAAATGAAGAACCAAATAATGCTGGTGGGAAAGAGGACTGCATTGAAATTTACCTGGATGGCAAGTGGAATGATAGGTCCTGCACAGAAAGGCGGTTAATTGTATGTGAATTCTAATCTCTCTCCTGGTGGCTCTGATCATCCTTTGCATAGTTACAGTATTTGTAAGATCTCAAAATCAGTCCCATTTAGAAATATTTCTAGGAAATGAAGCCTACGCTTAACTTCTGATGACCAATCGCAAAACAAGCACTCTGGAATTCGGGATACAGAGATGGAAAACATTTGTGTAATGACAGGTGGATATCTTCAACAATTCAAGGGAGCTTCACTTTTAAACTGGAACTGAATATCTCACCTAGTTTCACTCTGAATATCTTCCTGCTTTTATTATTATTATTTTTTTCGTCTTCCTCTCTTATAAGTAGCAGCAGAGTCTTTGACATAGTAGTGTTTCTGAAGTGCCCAGGAAGAAATGTCAGCTGAAAAGTGTTCCTGAAATTAATAATAAATTTGGAAGGAAGAAGATCCTTTTGTCTGCATCTTGTGTAGGTGTGAGTCAATGTGCAAGGTTAATCTTGCTGGCTTATCAATGCTCCATTCAGTGTGGGCCACTATTATAAAGGGGGGAGAGGGGTTGTATAGCACAACAAAATACCATCACCAGTATTTAGGATTTGATCAGCAGCATTAGTTCACCTTGTATGATTGTACACTATTTACCATCTTGCATCCAGTGAACCTTGGCCTAAATCAAATTGCTAGTCTCAACTAGAGTAGATCCACTAGATTAATAGAGCTTCCATAAGAGATGGTTGCCTATTCAGAAACTGCTTCAGTGGGTCTGCTCTAGGTCTGTCAGTACGAGTGTTCTTTCACAGCTCTGTTCATGACACAAAGTTACATGCAGACTTTATCCATATCTAAAGTAAACCTGTAGAAATGGCTGTGACACAACTCATTTAAGTCCCATTGATTTCAGTGGCTCTACCTACTACATGAAAGGAGTGAGGGTTAGCACAGGTACAAAAAGCGCAAGCCTTGTTGCTTCATACCTGTCTGGCGAGCTGGCTATGTGCTTATGAGCCCTGCTTGCTGCTGCTAGAGAAGCCTCTGGCACTCCTTTTGTCAATTTCTTCACCAGCATTGCAGCTGATTGGGGGTAGCCCCCCACCTGATCCACATTGATGAAATTATTCCTGAGGCTTCAGCCATAACTTAGGTGGTGGGGCATACTGGAGTTCATCTAGCGTAGTGGTCCCCAACCTTGGGCCTCCAGATGTTCTTGGACTTCAACTCCCAGAAATCCTGGCCAGCAGAGGTGGTGCTGAAGGCTTCTGGGAATTGTAGTCCAAGAACATCTGGAGGCCCAAGGTTGGGGGCCACTGATCAGGGCATGTGGGACTCAACTAGCACGTGGTCTGGGGATCCTCTCAGTATATGCACTCCCAGCTGTCCTCTAGCTTCAGAGTCTCCTCTATATTGTATGCCTCTGACACCTCCTCCCAAGCATTGCTCCATGCCCCTTCTTTGCCCACATCAGAGAATATTTCCTCTGCTCCATCACCTCCCATCTACCTTCTCTAGGTCCCCTTTTATATTTCCCAAGTCAAAAATCCCTCCCACTTCCCTGCTCTCTTCCAGGGGTCCTTCTTTCCCCTGCTCGTCCCCTTCCTGGTGTTGTACTCCTTTCCCACCTTCCTCTAGAGAGCCTTCCTTCACCTGTCCTCCCCTCTCCTGGGGTTGTGCAACCTGGCCCATACTCTTCTCAATCCCAGTGATGGCTGATGCCTCAGTCACACCTTGCATCTCTGGGAATGGGTTTGGAGCAGACGGTCCACTAGGGGTGCATGCAGCAGTGCCCCCCTCTCACAGTAGCCTTCCCATATTTTCCCAGCACTTTGTCTACCATTTTGTCCTTAACTTAACTACATAAAACATGTTTTAATAGGTGTCACTGTGATCTCTTTTTCTCTGGAAGCACTCTTAAGTTTGTATCCCAACCATTAATAGCAGCGTGTGTGGAGATTTTTTTATACCTGATTATGTCCAACCTAACTTAAGCAAGGGATTGGACTCAATGGCCTTATAGGCTCTTTCCAACTCAATTATTCTATGAATGTCAGCAAAAAACCAAAAGCAAAATAAAACAGTATCTGATTTTCATAACTTGAGATACACATTTTGAAATATATATAGATACAAAGAAAATATTTGAAGGGTTTGACCTCTTAGCTCATCTATTTCTCCCTCAGCACCTTCACATATCTTTCAAACTCACAGAATTCCCTTCATACTTTCCTGTCTGAATTCTTTCTTTCTTTCTTTCTTTCTTTCTTTCTTTCTTTCTTTCTTTCTTTCTTTCTTTCTTTCTTTCTTTCTTTCTTTCTTTCTTTCTTTCTTTCTTCCCTTCCTTTCCTTTCCTTTCCTTTCCTTTCCTTTCCTTTCCTTTCCTTTCCTTTCCTTTCCTTTTCTTTTCTTTTCTTTTCTTTTCTTTTCTTTTCTTTTCTTTTCTTTCCTTTCCTTTCCTTTCCTTTTCTTTTCTTTTCTTTTCTTTTCTTTTCTTTTCTTTTCTTTTCTTTTCTTTTCTTTCCTTTCCTTTCCTTTCCTTTCCTTTCCTTTCCTTTCCTTTCCTTTCCTTTCCTTTCCTTTTCTTTTCTTTTCTTTTCTTTTCTTTTCTTTTCTTTCAAGGGATGCCGCTAAAGTGCTCTGTGTAACCTTGTGATTTAAGACTATTTTGCAATCCATTGAAATAAAAATGTTGGTTTGCTTTAGCAAATAACAGGTTTGTGTTCTTCAGTTCTTGCTTCATCTGACTCATTGCTTCATATCTAAGGAAGGGACTTAGTGTTGGGAGTTGCCTGCCACTGGAATTCAAACTGACAGGGAGTAAAGCTCTCTTTCACAGTTAAGTAAAAGTGAGTGAATCTGATCCAGCTGAATTGTACAGAGAGAGAGAACGTGAAGAAGGTAAGCTGGTAACTTTTCTTTCAGTGCTGCATACATAGTGACTTTTGTGTATATAGTGTGCTTATGTTAGAAGAGACAGCACAGTTGTACCCAGTCAATCCTTCCTGTGTTGCTGCTGTGCCAAATTCTTAAAGATTTTTGACAGAGTTAAATGAGGGGCATTGGAAGAACAAAACATTCATGCAAAACAAGGATTTAAGTCCTGCCGCAACAAAACATGCATGGAACATACCTGCCAAAATGGCAACCCTGAGATCAAGTTTACATTTAGATGCTATAAAGGTTTTGATTGACTGTGCATATGGAATATCGGTGATAAGTGCTCCTAAATGGAATCCATCAGTATCAGTTCCCACATACATGTGACAGCATTCTGGCAACACAGCCAGGAAGAGTTTATATAGCTGCCAAAATCCCATGGTGTTAGTGGAAAGTCTGCATAACTTGTAGCTAATTGATGAGCTAACAAGACACATTTCAGTTGCACAAGCAGGCATATGACCAGTCTTGTAACAAAGGCATGTCCTACCACCTCATCAATTAGCTGTAATTACTCTTGGCTAGTTATGTAAGGGACATGGTGGTGGTGCTGGTTAAACCACAGAAGCCTCTGTGCTTGCAAGGGCGGAAGACCAGCAGTTGTAAGATTGAATCCATGCGACTGAGTAAGCTCCCATCACTTGTCCCAGCTCCTGCCAAACCAGCAGTTTGAAAGCATGTAAAAATGTGAGTAAATAAATAGGTACCACCACAGCGTTCCGTGTCTAGTCACGCTGGCCACGTGACCATGGAAACAGTCTATGGACAAACGCTGACTCAATGGCTTGAAAACGGGGATGAGCACCATGCCCTAGAGTTGGACATGACTGGACTAAATGTCAAGGGGAACCGTTACCTTTACCATTAGTTATGTAAATGTTACACAAATGGCAGTAGGATTCTGCCCATCATTAGCAGCATTTATTGCTTATGTTTGTTACCTGTCTTTTACCTCTCTATTAGAATTGCCTAATAACAACCTATTCTGCTTCTGCATGAAACTAATGGCATGAAAGCATGTAAGCACTGTATTACTACTACTACTACTACTACTACTACTACTACTACTACTACTACTACTAAGAATAAGAATAAGAATAAGAATAAGAATAAAAATAAGAATAAGAATAAGAATGTACTGCCAAGTCAAATCTGATTTATGGTGACCCTTTTTCAGAGTTTTCCAGGTAGAGAATACTCAGAAGTGGTTTAATATTTCCTTCTTCGAGGGCCACCTGGGACTGTGTAGCTTGCCCTTGGCCACACAGGCTGGCTCTTCTGGAATGTTCAGTGGGGAATTTAACTCCCAACCTCTGGCTTCACAACCAGATACCTAAACAACTGAGATAAGCTACAGTCAAATTTTCAAAGCTGACACTAAGACACTGTACCAACATCCAGTATAACCTACACAGTATAATTGGGCATAGCACAACTTAGCAATAAATAAATTGTAAGTCTGAACTAACAGAAAATAATAAAGTTTAAAAATTAAAAGAATGCTGTGCAGCAAGTGAGCATTAGGATGAGAAACTATTTCAATATCTTGGTTTCTGTTCTGCTAACCTCTTAACAACCCCTGAATAGAATAAACAAGGAAGAATTCACTCTGACGTAATTGGACCAGTCCAGTGATCTCTATCTAGAAAAGCAAATTCCCAACATCATGCTACTCTCTAAGATCAGAGGTGATACAAAAAGGTCACCATAAATGGATAAGTGGGGGGGGGGGGCAGATGAGGACAAAAATGGCTCCACAGGTCAGGTTGCAAAGTCTCAGGGCATCTCTTAAAGCCTTAAGAAAATGCTGTGCTTCTCTGGGTCACGAAACAGGGAGACAAATCTCAGGGCAAGCAGCAGTAGAATAAGCAAATTCGTAGTTTTTGTGTGTGTGTGTGTGTGTGTGTGTGCGTGCGTGCGTGCATTTATTTATTTATTTATTTATTTATTTATTTATTTATTTATTTATTTATTTATTATCCAGCCCATCTAGTGGACAAGCTACTACTCTGGGTGGCTTGCAATGAAATGATGTAGACATAAAATAAAATTAAATAATAGCCATCAATTAAATCATCAAACAAAGAAAAAGTGACCCTAAATTAATTATATATAAAATCTGACTAATACAGAAGGTGGTGGCAAAACAGAGATACAGTAGTTAACAGAAAAATAACATCGCATCAGTAATTAAAGAGACAAAATTAGCAAGCGGTAAGACTGCGGAAGGTCTGAGTGAACAGCTAGATCATACTAATGCCACCAAATCACCACCACTGCTACCAATCCCAGTAGGAGAACTGGCAGTGACCATTTTTAGACATTACAATATGGGGGGGGGGACACCATATAAATGTTGGGAGATTGACCACCAAGCATGGTATCATAAGGAAAGGGGGGGGTGGAAATCCCAAAGTCTGGAGCGAAATCCCAGGAGGGCTCAGTTCTGACCCAAGACCTGAAGTTTCCCATAACTGGATTTCATTGACCTTAAAAAGATTCAGCTAGGGATTCCCTATGTCCTTTTGTGTAATTACAAGGCAACTGAGTCAGATAAGCGGGTGACTTTGGCAGGTGCCAGCAGAGCATTTGATTTCCCAGAACATGCCCCACCCAAATTGCTCAATGTCCTTCTGCCAACCACTTCCTTCTGTCAAATGAAGGGACTTCTTTGTGTGCCTTCCATTCCCCTTGTATTTACCAGATTAGCCAGCCTATTCCAAATATATAAATGTCAAATTAAACTTTAGGCAACAGAGACAGTCACTACCTGCCAAACTGTTCTGTCAATCAAGGAATCAAATTCAACCCCACCTGCTTGATTGTGACATAATCTCCAGGAGCCATTCCTTTTGCTGTGGGTAACAAAAACATTCGAAATCAAGTGTCTGCACATTGCTTACCATTAAGGATTCATTTGAAACATGAGCCATCCTCCCCTAAAGGATATTAGCAGTGGATGAGCATAGTTGCCCAATTAGAGGCTTGATTTAAGGTCCTTGCTTTCTCTCTCAATCCTACAACTGCTCACCACATTCCTGTATTTTTACTAGGGGTATACTTCAGACCCCACCAGATCCTGAAATAAATCAGCCAGGCTTGATCAACCTGGAATCCAAACTAAACTTGTAGATCAGGCACACTGATGTTCATGAAGCTGTGTAACAGGCCTTCACTACCCACTCAAAATGTAAGCCCCACATTTCTTATGCCTTCTTGTCAACTTAATTAAAATTAAAAAGAAGGAGGCTGTTTAGGTCGACAATTCCATTGCAGGATTAATGGAGTTGACTCCACAAAATATCCTAGGTAGCTAAGGGTATTTCCTGCAAATAAATTCAGTCTCACACTTTTTTCATTCTTCCCTATGATTCTGAGGTGTGTAGTCAATTCACATTTTATTCAAATGCAAACAGCTTTTTCTAGGGTGTGGTTACACTTTCTTTTCTCAGGAGATTGGCCATCAAAAACATCCCTAAACAGGGTAAATTCTGTCCTTTAAATTCTCTAGACCAGGAAGGGGAAACATGTGACAAATGTTGTTGGGCTCTGATCCCCATCAATGTTTGCCATCCTGGTCAATTGTGAGGATTGATGGGAGTTATAATTCATCAATATCTAGAGGGCCATATGTTCCCCCGCCTTGCTATAAATAGTGAAGATGGCATATGTTAAGCCCCTCAACATAGTCCAATGATCGTTCAGTGACATTTATCTGAAGATGTGCTGCTGTAAAGTTATGGAGTTTTCCTTCCAGTTGTTTGGTGTTAACAAATAGTCATGCTTCTTGTCTTACCATTACAGATGCCTATAGGATTTAAAGGAAAACATGTAGAATGATACTGTGTTATTCTTCCTTCTTACTATTCTTGTTCTTTTCAAATAGAATTAACTGATCGGCTGGATAACATTTTTCCATATTAAACAATTTAGCAAATGCATTAGTGTTCATAAATATTGTTATCAATATTAAAACACATGTCCTAGGCCTGCAGTGATATACAACCTTGCTATTGGAAAGCCATTTCAAAACTATTTCTTAGGATGTAATTGATCATTAATCTGTTTAGCCAATGTTGACTTGGTTTGCTATTTATAAATGCAATTGCCTCTTTCTCTTTCCCTCTCCGTCTCTCCCTCTGTCTGTCTGTCTGTCTGTCTGTCTGTCTGTCTGTCTGTCTGTCTCTCTCTCTCTCTCTCTCTCTCTGTAAAATCTAAACATTTATTAAGAGAAAGGGGGGAGGGAATCCTGTCTTTTGCTAGTAGAAAATGTAAGTCCTCATCAATTTCTGTGCACAGAGAGTGAAGGCATGTTTCTGTGGTGAGTGTCCACACTCCTGACTTCCATGTGTTCAACCAAACTATGGACCAAATCACCTGTTAAGAGAAATGCCTATTTCCTGCTCTTGCAACATTTTCCCTCCAAAGACTCAGATCCTTCAAAGGCTCTTGCCTGCGCAACTGACACTTCCAAACAAAGCCTGTATTTACATTCTGAAGAACAACACTGTGTGCTACACACAGACATTTTTCACCTCTTAAGGGAGCATCACTTAAGTGCGTGCTTGCTGCATCCGGTAATTGAATCTGTGTGTATAACTCTTTTTAAAAAGCACATAGGAAAATGAATTCAACCAGAAGCAGCAGTTTCTGCCCCTGTTTCATATATTCCTCTTGAAAATGTGTATATATACGTACATTGAGTGCATCAGCCTAGAACCTGTTTTATCTCAAGCAGTCTTATAGGAGGAAAGGAAAAATCAGTCTTATAACTCTCAGTATGACAGGATAAAGTCCAGACACTGGCTTACCACCTAACATAATGGATTTTGACATTTGTTTTACCCTCAGATCTCACCCTGGAGATATGCAGTTTTGTTCTTTCTTCATCCTCATGCTGGGAGTGTCATTGGTGAAAACACTGGACCCTGAGCCATGCAGATGTGAAGAAAAAGTCAACACCTGCACTGTTGTTGCTGGGAGTAATGGATTGCCAGGCATTCCTGGGAGTCCTGGATTACCAGGAAGAGATGGGAAGGAAGGTCGTCAGGGTGAAAAGGGGGAGCCAGGTACAAAACGAAGACTTGCCAGTGGAGCAGTTGAAAACTGCAGGAAGTCCCTTTGGGCACAAATTGCCACACAAATTGCTCAGTGGTGAATTGTTATGTCTGGCACACAACGAAGGATGTTTAGGAAGTTGTGATTCAAAAAAGTAACTTTCCTGAGTTCTGAAAAGGTCCCACGTTTAAACCCAAACACCTGCACTCGGAATGGCAGATGGGCTAAGAGAGGGGGGGAACTGTCAATCACATCCCCTGAAGAGATAAGAAATGTGACAATTGGTGGACAACAATTCAGAGAGGTTATTTATTTGCTCAATAGTCTCCAGAGTGTACACTATCCTCCATAAATGTTCACATAAATACAAAAAGGGTCATTGGTTATATTTTCTCACCTGTTTTGCCTTATGTTTTCATCAAACCGTTTGGCAGGATTACGAGGGACACAGGGTCTCCCAGGAAAAGCTGGACCTCCTGGATCTAAAGGAGACGAAGGGAGAAAAGGTGAAAAAGGTGACAGCGGGGCCACAGGTAAAGTATGGTGGTGAATACAGTGAGGGAGGGTGGAACAGAGAGAGGCAGGCACAGAGAGTGAAATTTTGTTGAATTCTGTCTGGTTTTCATGCAATAGCTAAATAGAATATAATGAAATCTTCAGTGTTTCCATGTGGTGAGATAACATTCTTAATCCTAGGGTGGTAGTGATATCTAGCTGTCCCTTCAAGTATAAAAACATTACAAATTGAGTGAGTTATCCATTTTTTCAGCAAGTATGATATCACCTACTTCAGTCTAGACAAACTAGTACTATGTTTGCTAACAATTTGCATTTAATGGTTAAATTATTCCATTAATTTTCACTCCTCCATCTGAATCTACTTCAGCCGTATACAAATTAAACAAAGAGATAAAATGCACCCTTGTCTGACAGTTTGCCAGATATAAAATTTTCTATTTCTCCCTATTCTGTCCTAACACTATTTTGTTGTCCAAAATACTGGGTATACATAAGGACAATAACTTGTTTCTGGAACACTCATGTCTTTCAGAACAACCCATAAATTTATATGAGCTGCACAGACAAGGTCTTTGCTATCATCTATAAAGCACAAACCAACTGCATTCTGAAACTCTTTAGTACACTCCAGTAAGCAATGCATTTCCAGTGTGTCCTCCTGTTCGGAATTGAGCTAAATATCAGGAATTTCTCACTCTAAATATAGCAGAGGTCTTTGGTGCAAAATCTTGAACATCAATGTGCTTGCATGGGAAACTAATGAAATGGACCTATAGTTACTACCCTATCTGGCATCTCATTCCTTGGAAATTAAACATATATAGAATAGAGATGGGCACAAATTAAAAATGAATCACCAAATTCATTCAAAATCACTTAATTCATGATTCATATCATCAATGCCCCTGACGAATCATTAATCAATGAATTCACTGATTCGTTTGGCTGCAAAATATCCCCAGGGCACCTAGAGACACTAAATTGCAGGTAAGCTCCCTCTCCTCTACAATCCACCCACGTTTGCTGAAGACTGGGTTTCCCCAAGCCAGCTGCTAAAGGGCACTTTAGCAGGGGGGTGCACTTTGTTGAAGTATAACTTGGATGCCTGAAACCCAATCTTCACCAAACCTGGAGATAATTATAGAGAACAATCAGTAGAAGCTTTTTTTGTGTGTGATTTTAGTATCTCCAAGTGCCTGGAGGAACTTTTTTGGGAGTGAGCAAACTGTGGTTGTATAATTTGGACATCTGAAACCCAAACTTCACCAACCTTACAAAGTTTATAGAGACAAGTCAGGAGAAGTTTCCCTGAAAATTTGGTGTCGCTTGGTGCTTTGGGGGCTGTTTTATAAGGTTTTAAAGTAAAAGAAAAAATGAATTGACAAATCAATTCATCAGTTTGTCAGAAAAAAATCATAAATTCATAATTCATGATTTAGTGACCTCGACAAATCACAAATCAAAATGAATCACAATTTTTCTGATTTGTGCCCATCTCTAATATAGAACACATCCAGTCTATGTGCCCTCATTTTGTTTTTCATATTTGTTGGCATATTCTTTTCAGGATTCAACGTCTACAGCCTGAAAAGCTCTGTTGGTGATTTAGTTGTCCCTAGCAATTGATCTGTCAGGTTTAGCATTATAGCCCATGATTACTTAAGTCGTATCAGACCTCACTGTTAGATTCACCTTATTTCTTCTGCATTGAAAATTTACAAATGTTGCTGTTGCTGCTGTTTAGTCCTTAAGTCATGTCTGACTCTTCGTGAGCCCATGGACCAGAGCATGCCAGGCCCTCCTGTCTCCCATTGCCTCCCATAGTTGGGTCAAATTCATGTTGGTAGCTTCAATGACACTGTCCTCGTCCTCTCTCGTCCCCTTCTCCTCTTGCCTTCACATTTTCCCAACATCAGGGTCTTTTCCAGGGAGTCTTCTCTTCTCATGAGATGGCCAGAGTATTGGAGCCTCAGCTTCAGGATCTGTCCTTCTAGTGAGCACTCAGGTTTGATTTTCTTCAGAAAGGATAGGTATGTTCTCCTTGCAGTCCAGGGGACTCTCAAGAGTCTCCTCCAGCACCACAATTCAAAAGCATCAATTCTTCAGCAGCCAGCCTTCTTTCTGGTCCAGCTCTCACTTCCATACATCACTACTGGAAAAACCGTTGCTTTGACTATGTGGACCTTTATCAGCAAGATGATATCTCTGCTTTTTAAGATGCTGTCTAGGTGTATCATCACTTTCCTCCCAATAAGCAGGCATCTTTTAATTTCATGGCTGCTGTCACCATCTGCAGTGATCATGGAGCCCAAGAAAGTAAAATCTGCCACTGCCTCCATATCTTCCCCTTCTGTTTGCCACGAGTTGATGGGACCAGTGGCCATGACCTTCATTTAGTGTAGAACTGTGTTTGAAACCAAAACAAAATACCACCTTCATTTCAAGACAAGTGAGGTATAACTTTCACTGGAAAAAAACTCCATGGACAGAATTTACAAATTACTCTGTAATAATTGAACACATCTTATACCAGTGCATTTTAGCTCACTCATACCTAGTATTGTGATGTTTATATGTTCTAATTTTTGCTTTACAGTTTCAAGCTGGTCTCAAGGCCATATTATTCATAAAATTGACTAGGCCATATCATTAATAAGGCTGACTGGGGGGCCTTTTTTTTCCTGGGGCACCCTAGAGTTTTTAGCTGTGGAGTGAAAAATTGAATTGTCAGAGGGAGTCCAAATACCTGAAAGCCTAAGTGCCCATCAGTGGGTTAATACACCCCTAGCTGACCTTGATCCATGCTTCTAACATTTTAGTTTCCACTCTCATATATCATGCAGCTCTGGACTTTCTTTTCAGGTCAGCAGCTGAGTATCTTTTCAAATTTAGTCCAGTTACTTCATTAAAGATAGTTTACTTCTACTTATTGTTAGCTTTTCTCTAGTAGTTGATTGAGTACCCTCTAACATGGGAATATTATTTTTCCAGTATTGTTTCTTATTTATCTCATCATTTGGTTTTCAAGTTATAAATCATTCTGAAATTGATTACTTGCCTCCTGCTATGCAGTACTAACAAGAATTTGCTTGAGTGTCACTGTCAATGTTTGTGAAATGTCTTACAACAGAGTCACTTTGCTTAGTGTTGTTGCTTAGTAGCAGCTCTTCAAGAACTTTTCTGCTCTCATCAGTATTAAAACTAACATTTCTCTTTTACTGATTTGACAATTAAGTCCTCAAAAGTGTGGATGCATGCTAGTCTGATACCTTAGCTTTGACCATTCTGCCTTGAGTGACCCTGCTAGAAGTCTAGTCTCTTAACTGAACTTATCTTCCTGACAATATTGCCCTCAGCTTCCCTGATACATTTAAGCCCTATCACCTCAATGATGTGTGCATTCAAGAGGTTCTGACTTGGAGTTCCAAAATCTGACACCACGTCGCTAAGCTTGGAAACACTTTGTGACACATACTATATGGTTATATCAAATAAAATAGAATAGATTATATGACTGAAATACATATATATCAGTTCATCCACTGTTTACTCAATCTGCTTCATGCATCTGATGAAATGGTCTCTGGCCAAATATTTGATTTGTTTCTCTTTGTTGACTGCACAGGAGAAAGAATGAGAAATGTCATAGTTGAGATCTGTCAAGAACTAAAAAGACGCTTCCTCATACCTGTGGCTTTTTGTTGTTGTTAATACTTTAACGCAAGCAGAACATGACATTGTGTTTTTGCCTTTCAGAACTTGAGCTCCTTAAAACACATATTAGTGCTTTACAAGCAGAAGTTAACTCATTGAAAGTAACTGCAAAGAAAACCCAGCAAGGTAAGATAGAGATGAACTTCTTTGAGAACAAGTGAACCAGCTTCCATTCAGTGGAAAGTTATAGCTCCAGTGCAACAGTGAAGGTGATCTGAGATCAGTCCAAACTTAACATCAAAGGTGAATCCTTTCCCAGTCAAATAGGTTCAGCATTTTGGACAGCTCCTGGGAAGTTCTGACCAAAACCCAGAGCAGATTTGCAGCTGAGTTTATGTTAGATCCCTCAGCCTCCATTGCTTCCATTAATAATCTTTAAAGATGGGCACTTACCATGGTTCAGTGGTTTAGTGCAGTTTACTGGGTCAGGCTTACAGGTCTTGTGGAGGCACCCTGGATTCCACACCCTGCCTCCTCTTGTGGACTCCCCATCAGAAGCAGTGCCATGGGTTTCGCTCCCCTTCCTCCTCCTCTAAGTAGGTACCTGTGGGAGAAGGTGGGATGCAGAATCCAGGGTGCCTGCACAACACTTGTGGGCCTAATCCAGAGAGCCACTCCAATCATCCAAACCACAGTAAGTGCCCTTCTCTAGTAAACTTCTTTGATATCACATGGTACTCCTGTGACTAAAGTAATCCAATGAGCTTATAAATTAATGCCTGGATCAGATCCAGGTCCTTATCTTCAGTTTTTTATGACAAAGCTAAGTTTCAAATAATTAACTCATCTTGTATTGTTTGCCAGGCATCCTACGTTATATTTTCCCAAACATTACAAGAGCTGGAGCAAAAATATATGTATCCAACGGAGCTGAAGGTGATTTTGAGACTTCAAAAGAAATGTGTTACCAGTTTGGTGGCCAGATGGCTTCCCCAAGAAATGAAGAGGAGAACAATGCTGTACTGCAACTTGCTAGAAACTATGGAAAAAGTGTGTTTTTTGGCATGAATGACCAAGAAACTGAAGGAGTTTTTAAGCACCTAAATGGTGACCAAATGGAATACTCAAACTGGGCAAAAGGTGAACCTAATGGGGTTCATGAAGACTGCATAGAGATTTATTTGGATGGCAAATGGAATGACAATAGTTGTAAAAAGTCTCAGCTAATAGTTTGTGAATTTTAATTTGACTTAATTTTTGTCCAATTGTCTTACTTAGGTAGTTGATCTATGAACTTTCTTAAGCTCAAATATCAACTTTGAATACACAATGTAGTTTTGTGAGAAAGATCCCTTCTACACTGAGATCTGAGGAATAACATTTTTCAGTGTCTGCTGACTGAATAGAGTGCAAAGATCTGATCATGTGCTGGACCAAATTCACAGGATTTAATTCCACATGGTTCACTTCAAGTGGTATTTGCAATATCAGCAAGTATATTCTCTCTCTCTCTCTCTCTCTCTCTCTCTCTCTCTCACACACACACACACACACACACACACACACACACACACACACACACACACACGTTTGTGTGCATTTGTCTGCAATATTACTACTGAAATCATGGTGTTATCAATATGCTACATTTTAAAGAATTTATTAAACCACCAATGCTATAAACACATATAGTAGTGCCTCAACTTACGACCATAATCCATTCCAGAAGATGGGCGTAACTTGAAATGGCCGTAAGTCGAAGCACCATTGCCCATAGGAATACAATGAAACCCTATTAATCCGTTCCGGCTGAAAAAAAATGCAATAATTAAATAAAAACAAAACACTGCAAGTCCCATAGGAACGCGCTGGGGCCGAAAAACAAACACACCAAAACAAAACAAAAAAACACAGCCAGCCCCAGCGGAAAGCTATGGGGCTGGGTAAAAACACTCAACCCACACACACACAGCCAGCCCCAGTGGAACGCCATGGGGCTGGGGAAAAAAAACACAACCCCCTCCCACACACAGCCAGCTCCAGCAGAATGCTATGGGGCGGGGGGGAACACAAAAACACCCCGACACATGCACAGCCAAACCCACCCTGCAAAACAAAGTAACTGTACTTACTCAGGAGCAGAAAGCAGTTCCAGGCAGTTCCAAGCCTCCTCTGATGCACTCACTCTAACTGTTGGGGTGAAGGAGCTACAACAAAGCAGCCTCTTCGCTTACCAACAGTTAGCAAGTTTGAATTTCCTGCCTTTTTCCCTTGCCTTTTTCCTGGCGCAAGCTGAAGCTCTGGCCACAAGATGAAGCAAAATTTTGCAGCCGGAGCTGGTCACAACTCAAAATGGTCATAAGTCGGGATATTCGTAAGTCGAGGCACCACTGTAATGCCTGTTCTTGTAAATATTAAAGACCTGTTTTTGATACAACAATAAAGCAACACCTAGTTCATGATGCAAAGTTAATGATATGAAGTCGCCTTTGATAGCTATTGAATCAGTTTATACTCTCAAGATTTAGTAACACTTAATTGCCTATTCACAATCTGGGGATCTTCCTGACCTTCTTTGTTAGCACTGCTTTTTGATATATATATATCACACAATCATTCCTAGAAACTAGTCTTGCTATGACTTGAGGGGTGGGGAGCATTTTTTTAAATTCTAAAGAAGCTTTTTGAAGAGGTTTAATAGCAAAAAATATAACACTCTTGCAGATGCCATTGGCACTGATAAGAAAAGTGGCCATATGGAAAAGGTATCCTGCACTTCTGATCGTTGTGAAGGAGGAGGGGCTGTAACCTGTGGACTTCTTATTCCTACATGTCTCTTGCAGGTGTAGGAGCCCACTCTTACGTGTGGCCAGCCTCAAAACGAGAGGCAAGAAAACAACAGCTGAACTTCCGCGGTCGAGCCTCCTTCTCCAATGTCACATAAAGTTTCTTTTCCTTACGGAAAAGGAACCTATGATGTTCTCCAACCTAAGATAATCAGATGAATCCTACAGGCTCTGCTTGAAAGCTAAGCTTCAAATGGATGAAGCTGGGGGGCTTAGTCTCTCCCAGTTTTGCCCACCTGGGTTCTCTGTGCAGCAGCAACAGACGAGACCTGGAGGGGAGGTGGAGTGGCAGTTGTCTATTGCGATTCCATCCCCCACCTGGTCCCGCAGTTTTCTGGGTCCGAGGGTGTATACTTAAAGGTGGGCGCTCGGGATAGAATAGGGATTCTGTTGGTGTGCCGTCCACCCTGCTGCTCAACAGTCTCCCTTCCTGAGTTGACTCAGTTGGTATCGGAGGTGGTGTTGGAGTCCTCTAGGCTGATAGTCCTGGGTGACTTCTATGTCCACGCTGAGACCAATTTATTAGGAGCATCTCAGGACTTCATGTCCTCCATGACAACCCTGGGTCTGTCTCAAGTGGTTTCTGGCCCCACACATATAGCAGGGCACCCTCTGGACCTTGTTTTTTCATGCTGGGCAGGATGATGGTGATCTGGGTGTGGAGGAGCTCTTTGTAGTTCTGTTGTCATGGGCAGATCACTGCCTGGTGAGGTTTAGATTTAATGGAACTCTTAATCTCTGCAGGGGTGGAGGACCTATTAAGATGGTCTGCCCCAGGAGACTGATGGATCCAAGTGGTTTCCTGACAGCTCTTGGGGAGTTTCCTGTTGCTTTGGCAGATGATTCTGTCAAAGCTCTGGATGATCTCTGGAATGGGGAAATGGCCAGGGTGGTGGACACAATCACTTCAAAGTGTCCTCTCCCATGAAGTAGAGCCAGGCAAGACCCCAGTTCACCAGGGAGCTGGCAGAGACTATATGAGCAGGACAGAAACTAAAGTGATGATGACAGAAAACTCAGAGTGAATCTGACCAAACACAGGTGAGAGCCCATTTGAAGGCTTATTCCGTGGCAGTGGCTTTGTTGCTGCCATTGCATCTGCACAAAGTCATCCAGTGGAGTTGTTTCAAGTGGTCAGGGGTTTAATACTTGCCCCACCAAATGAACAAAATATTGAGCACTACACAACATGCTGTGAGGAATTTGCACCACACTTTGCAGATAAAGTCGCTCGGATCCGCTCTGATTTGGATGCTGTAATTGATACAGACCCAGTGGATGTAACTTTGGCCCCGGCTTGTCCTGTTTTAATGGATACTTTTCAGTTGGTGCAGCCTGATGATGTGGAAATGATTCTTGGAGAGGTGAATGCCACCACATGTGCGCTGGACCCTTGCCCTTCCTGGCTCATAAAAGCAGCCAGAGGAGGAATGGCTGATTGGATACAGGGAGTGGTAAAAGCCTCCTTGCAGCAGGGTAGGATCCCTGCTTGCTTAAAAGAGGCAGTAATAATAATAATAATAATAATAATAATAATAATAATAATAATAATAATAATAATAATAATAATAATAATAATAATAATAATAATAATAATAATAATAATAATATAATTTATTGTCATTGTATGTAAGTATATACACAGTATACCATACAACGAAATTCACAGACACCCAGAGACCAGACACATGCACACACATAACATTCCCCAAACACTCCCCACCCACTAGAAGTCCCCCACTAAAAATACAAACATGTACACCTCAGGCCAAGTAACACAGTCCAACTAATTATTCACTACTGGTGGTCTTTAAGCTCATTATTAATTGCAATTATAGCTCTAGGATAAAAACTATTTAGAAAACGTGTGGTCCGAGTCTTAATTGTTCTATATCTTCTGCCAGACGGTAACAGTTCAAAAAAGTTATAAGCAGGATGGGAAGAGTCTCTCAGGATGCTGTGTGACTTCCTCAGACAGCGGGATGTGAAGATGTCATCCAGGGTTGGTAGCTGGAGCCCGATGATATTCTGGGCAATTTTAATGGTTCTCTGTAGAGCTTTTTTGTCCGCTACAGAGCTACTCCCAAACCATGCCAGAATGCCATAAGTTAGGACACTCTCAATGGTGCTACGGTAGACTGCTACTGAAGAAGCCCTCCCTGAATCCCAGTGTATTTGGATAACTACCGGCCAGTCTGAAACATCCCATTCCTGGGCAAGGTACTGGAACATGTGGTCGTTTCTCAGCTCCAGGGATTCCTGGAGGAAGCGGATTATCTAGAGCCATTTCAATCTGGTTTCAGGGCTGGCTATGGGACAGAGACAGCTTTGGCTGCCTTGTTGGATCACCTACGCTGGGAAATGGACATGCAGAGTGTGTCCCTGTTGGTTCTGCTGGACCTCTCAGCAGCTTTTGATACCATTGACCATGGTATCCTCCTGGGCTGTCTCTCTAGGATGGGACTCAGAGGCAGTGTTTTACAGTGGCTCCAGTCCTTTCTGGAGGGGAGAACTCAGAAGGTGGTGCTGGGTGACTCCTGCTCAGTGCCTTAGCCACTGGCCTGTGGCATTCCTCAGGGTTCTGCTTTGTCACCCATGTTTTTTAACATTTATATGAAACTGCTGGAAGAGGTTGTTCAGAATTTTGATGTTTGGTATCACCAGTATGCGGATGACACCCAATTCTATCTCTCCTTTCCACCTAATTCCAGGGAAGCTGTCTTGACTCTAAACCAGTGCTTGGCATCAGTAATGGGCTGGATGAAGACAAACAAACTCAAACTTAATCCATACAAGACAGAGATGCTCCTGATTATTCAGAAGGCAGATAAGGGAATAGGAATACTACCTGTGCTGGATGGGGATACACTTTCCCTGAAAACCCAGGTCCACAGCTTGGGTGTACTCCTGGATTCATCCCTAAGCTTGGATATCCAGGTCTCCGCAGTGGCCAGGGGTGCATTTGCATCAGTTCCTTGAGATGTTGGATCTGGCTACAGTGACACATGCCTTAGTTACATCCTGTATGGATTACTGTAATGTGCTCTATGTGGGGCTGCCTTTGAAGACAGTTTGGAAACATCAGCTGGAGCAAAATTCTGCAGCCAGACTACTGACTGGAGCCAGCTACAGGGAGCATATAACGCACCTGTTACAAAAACTGCACTGGCTACCAGTCCATTTCCGGGCCCAATTCCAAGTGCTGGTCATTACCTATAAAGCCCTATACAGCTTGGGTCCAAGGCTACCTGAAGGACCGTATCTCCCTATAGGCACCTTTTTTTGTGATTAAGATCAGCAGAGGAGACTCTCCTCTTGGTCCCTGGGCTCTGGCTCATTCTCACTTCTTGATTACATTTTTTCCAGTATAAAGAATGTAATAATCCCTTCTCTGAAATCTTGTGCATAGATCATGATTTGTCTCATCAAACTCAGTGGGTCCTATTTCTTTGAAAACATTTTTAGGATTGGCCATTAGGATAAAATAGGATGTCACTGGAGATGGGCATGACTTGCTTTGTGCAGCAGCAGCATCGTTAAGTCATTGCCTTCCCCCACCCCATCCCAGCCAATTTTCCCCACTCACCAGCCAGCGTGCACTGCTCATCTCCTGCTCTTCACATGAATGTTCAGTTGCAGAAGGAGCAGTGCTGCAGGAATCTCTGCCTCGCCTCATCATCTGAGTGGACAGTTACTGGAGGAGACGGAGAAGGGAAGTCCATGATCCTGCTGCAACTGGATGGTTCTGTGAAGAGCAGGAGATGAATCACATGCACCAGCTGGTGAGTGGGGGAGCCGGGTGGGGATGCAGGTGGGGGAAAGGAACACACAGTTCCTGTGGTACCACACTGATGACCTGTAACAACACAGCACAATGTGAGTTGTGCCCATCTCTAGCCACTAACATTTACATAGTTCATCAATCAAGCTGACCTCTAAAGAGATGAGTTAAACTATTAATTCAGGAGAACATGAATGAGAACATTTTGATTTATATTCCTGCATGGAGCAGAGGGTTGGACTTGATGGCCTTATGGGCCCCTTCCAACTTTATGGTTCTAGTGAGTCTATGGTTCTATGTTAATCTATAACAGGGAGAAAACTGGCTGATCTTATGGGGCCTATCTTCAGTCATCCTCAATCTACCAGTTTTCTTGCCACTGGCTATTTCCAGGACTGCAAATTCCAGGTTCAAGGGCACTTCTTCTGTGAAAACCAACAGTAGAGAAGAACAAACAATGCCCCAACAAATCATTGTTAAGGTTTTAATTTTTAAAAAATGCCAGCAGAAACCTAAAACTTGGTTCAACTTCTTGATTGCTGAACCACAGCCAATACATAATTTGGTTTTCTATATGAAATTCCATTCCAGCCAGTACATAACATTTACAGCCTTTACTCAAACTATAACCAATTCCCTATTAGGATAGTTTTCTATTCAGCATTTTGCAGTTCTGCCATGTATGCATTTGATGATTTTGGCCTATTATAATAAATTCTTCCTGACAGAAGAAACCATATATCCACCTTTAATCATTTAATTGTATAATATTTACTTAGCTTATGTACTCATCATATGTCAATGTTTAATCCTGTTTTAGTTTGCTGCATTTAGTCCTTCAATTTTCTTTTTATAAGTATATTCCAAATATATGAGTGCAAACACAATCCAGGAAGAAGCTGTGGCTGAATTCAGTTGGTAACCTCATCTAGAATAGTGGCACTGAATCAATGGGATTCAGAAATATTGGCTCACCATTCATTCAGCAGGTCTCCTATAGCTGGCACTTAGATTTAGATTAGCCATCCTTCAGTCTCAAGAGACGATGGTAACGTGCTCTGAACAGAGGACTTTGAACAGCGTCTAGTGTGGCTGAGGAGGCCAATTCAAAACTGACAATTCCTTCCACACTGAAGACAAATACAATCTGTCCCCTGTACAGCTCCCTGATTTTGCTGATTTCATGACTGCCTCTTTGCCTCGGCCTGCTGGACAAGTGTCTCTTCAAAATCCGAGAGGCCATGATACGCCATCTGTCTCCAGGTTGAATGCTCAGATGTCAAGGTTTCCCATCTGTTGAGGTCCAATCCTAAGGCCTTCAGATCCTGCTTGCAGATATCCTTGTATCACAGCTGTGGTCTCCCTCTGGGGCAATTTCTCTGAACTAATTCTCCATACAGGAGATCTTTTGGAATCCAACCATCAGCCATTCTCATGACATGCATGAGCCAATGTAGATGTCGCTGTTTCGATAATGTATACATGCTAAATATTCTAGCCTGTTCTAGGACTACTCTATTGGAACTTTGTCCTGCCAGGTGATACCAAAAATGTGTCAGAGGCAACGCATATAGAACGTGTTCAGCTTCCTCTCTTTCCATGCACAAAGGGTCCAGGACTCACTTCAGTACAGGAATGTACTCAGGACACAGGCTCTCTAGATCTGGATCTTGGTATATGCCATCAGCTTCTTATTAAGCCATACTCTTTTTGTGAGTCTAGAGAACATGGTAGCTGCTTTGCCAATGTGTTTATTCAGCTTGACATCTAGGGAGAGAGTGTCAGGGATCGTCGGGCCAAGGTACACAAAGTCATGAACAACCTCCAATTCTTGTGTGGAAATGGTAATAGAGGGGAGTGAGTCCATGCCTGGGCAATGACTTGTGTTTTCTTCAGGCTGACTGTTAATCCAAAGTCTTTGTAGGCCTTGCTAAAATGATTCATGAGTTGTTGGAGGTCTTCAGCAGAATAGGCAATAACAGCCGCATCATCGGTGAAGAGGAAGTCCCATATCCATTTCAGGTGGACGTTGGTCTTTGCTCTCAATCTAAAGAGATTAAATAACTTCTGGTAGTAGCTGCCAGATCATTGTAGAATTTGTCTTTTTCTGTTGCGGATGACAGTGTTGGTGCATATGCACTAATGAGGGTGACTGGTCCCGCTGATGAGTGGAGCTGCAGAGGAAGTATTTTTTCACCCCACAGTAGGTGGAACAATGGATCTCAGCAGAGTATTTCTGATCGCAAAGCTAGCACCATATTCCCTGGTCTCATTCAATGGTTTTCTCTGTCAGAAGAATAAGAATTGTTTTTCTTTGACTGATCCCATGTCTGGCAATCTCATCTTTTGCAGGGCAACAATGTCCATCTGCAGCCTACTCAGTTCCATGTCAATGACAGCTGTCTTGCACACATCGTATAATTCCTGCAGGTTGTCAGAAAAGCTAGGGGTCAATGTCCGAAAATTCCAGGTGCCCAATTTTAGGGCAGAAGTTTTCTTATGATTGTTGCATGGTGCAGGGTTAGCAATCTGCTTGTCAGCTTTCACCCTAAAACCCACACAACCCATGAGGTTAACAGATTGTGGTGAGGTAGCACCTTACTGGCTGGGGACTGCCCAGCTTAAGGCAGGCGGTAGCTACCTAGTGCTCACTGGAAGGACAGAGCCTGAAAATGAGGCTCCAATACTTTGACCTTCTGATGAGAGGACTCCCTGGAAAAGACCCTGATGTTGGGAAAGTGTGAAGGCAAGAGGAGAAGGGGACAACAGAGGACGAGATGGTTGGACAGTGTCACTGAATTTGACCCAACATGAATTTGACCCAATTCCGGGAGGCAATGGAAGACAGGCGTGCTCTGGTCAATGGAATTACAAAGAGTCGGACACAACTTAACAACAAGAAGCTACCTAGTGAGGTGCAATGACCTCTCTCACCGTCAGAAATAGCCTCTGGCGTCATGTTCTATACCAATCGAGCAAAGACATATAACCGGTAACTGCTACTTCCCATGTTATTGCAACACTGTATACAATGCAGGTGTATGCTCTCCAGAGCACAAAGCCTGGGTAAAATAATATGGAGGATAGGCTGTTACCCAAGCATCAGATCCCCCCTCTCCACGTCACTGAAATAGTCCAATGGAAAGGCAAGAGCCAATACAACTGGTTCCAGCGACATCACAGGAGTTGTCAGAATGGCACCAACTGCCTCCAGGACTCTGGCTCCGGATTTTGCCTTGAGGTTAACTCCTGAAGCCTTTTCCATCAGTGGATATACCCACAAGGCAGTGGAGGTTTGAAATCAGAGTTTTCCTTCTCCTAGATGGGCTGCCTTCCAAGGCTAACGATCCCCACTTACCCGGGCTACTCCCTAACCAGTCGTTAGCTGGCACTAACAACTTGATTTAGGCCATAATGTTAATTTTATGAATTCTTAAGTAGATGTCTAAGTTTCCAAGGTTGTGAACTTTAACAGAAAACTTGTAACTTATGCAGTTCCTAAATTCTGAAACTGGGACATCTGATTTTGCATTCTTGTACATCCCTCGTCTCCGGAACTATTTGGAAGTAAGTGGGTCAGAAATCCTATTAGATACAACCTTGGTGCCTGAAATGCTTTTCCCTTGCCCCCCCCTCCCCAAAACTTCCATGTGCTTTTACCTACACTGTATGTGATCAGAAACCATGTGGTTGACCTCCCTACCAACTCTGATGCAATTCCAAACAAGTGGCATACCCAGTAGACTCAGCTGTAGAGGTTTCCCAAACATTCTGCACAGGTACAGGAGAGGCCAGTAGTGTGGGTTCAGAAAGACCACAAAGAAAATATGTTTTTTTTTTCCTGGAACATAGGAGCCAGTGAGTATAGGACCTCTAGGACCTGGATCCAAAACCATGCTTGGCTGTGAGTATTCACAGGAGGTTGGCCATGGTAAAACCACTTCTTAAATACCTCATGTACCTTGAAAACCTTTAACAGTGAGGTGTGACTTAACAGCACATAGCACACACATTTTTGTCCCAAGGTTCCACCATCAGTAACATAATATATGAAGTAATTTCAATTTTAAGTTAGTGCATTTAATATGTTGGGGTAAAGTTAAATATAGTTCCAAGAGCAATCTGTATGTGCACTGCCAAAGACAAGAAGCATGTTTCTTTTCAATCGGAGTTGGAAAAGACTGTGTCTTGAGAACCAAGACAGTGTAATAGTTAAGACTGTTGGAGCAGAAATTGGGAGATGCAGGTTATAGCATCCATTGTGCCAGGAAATGCAGTGGGTAACCTGGGCCAGTCACTGCCTCCCAGTCTAACTGACCTCACAGGGCTCTTGTATGTACAATAGGAATATAAATGGTCCTAATAAATAGTAATATTGAATGCTTGGGAACAATTAACAGCAGTCAACTTGGCAACTGTTTCCTCATGTGGATTTCCGTGTTCTATTGTGAGCGCTGACAACTTTTAAAGGAAGCAAAGGGAAATTACACAGGCAATAATTGCTGACACTTTGAGTAAATATAATCAAGAGAAAGGATTACAGTCTTACTTTACAGTGAATGTTCAAATATTTTAGAGGAGGTCAGAAAGAGAAGGTACAACAATTGTTGACTTTCTATGATAAAAACGTTAACATCTTCCAGTTTGCAAAAGTGCCAAGAGTTAAGGGTTAGTGTAGAAAAAAGATGCATATACCTCGAAAACCATATTACAATCACCTGCACAGAGAACCTTAGAAACTTCTAGAGCTTTTACACTTGTCTATTAGGACCTCCCTCCCATTGGGCTTGGCCCCGCCCACAAAGCACAGCATGCCTCAGTTCCTTTTTTGTCACCACTGCAGCAGTATCTCGATTACAGAGCTCTGTTTGTTTCTGAAAGAAATAAAGAAATAAAAATAGTTAAAATCCCTCAGAACTTTCCTCCATTTTCCCCTTCATTTTTCCTTCTTTTTGTGAGAAAAAAGGGGGGTTGGAGAAGAGAGAAAGAGGCAGAGAGAGACGACTCTCTTTTCCTGCCCTTTTTCCTGCCTAGGCCCTCAGCTGTTTTATGGCCTCTACAGGGTTTTTCAGTCAGTGCGAGTATTGCCTGAACAAAATCACTTTATTTGATGGGCATTCTCAGTGCCTCCTCTGTTTAGGTAAGGCTCACCAAACTGACTCCTGTCAGGCCTTACTTGTTGATCAACTTTGCAGAGATCAAACAAAGAGAGAGATAAATGTCACCCTCTATATTCTGAGAAATCTTTTGATCATCCATTGGTATCGTCCCTGAGGATCCTTTCTCCATCCTCGGAGCAGCCTCCAGTCTTTTTTGATACCGATACAGAGAAATCTGATGTCGAAACCAAACTTGATTCATGGCCTAATATTCCTATCCCAGACTCTAATGTTGTAGAAAGTCACCACTCCATCTCTCTCGGAGGACTACACATCTTATGCTCAACTAATCCTCTGTATCACTAAAGTCATGGACATGTGATTTGACAATACATAGCGCATACATTTTTATTTCAAGGTTACACCATCAGTAACATATGAACCGGTTTCTGAAATACTTAGTTGCATATTGTTGTTATTTGCCATCAAGTGACATCCCGTCTATGGCAACCCTAATACGTTTTTGAGGCATGTGAGATGTTCCAGTAGAGCCACTCCCAGTGAGTTTCCATGGCCAACGAGGGGTTTGAATCTAGGTTTCCTCAGTATTAGTCTGACAGTTTCTCCACTACACCACACAGTCTTCCCTGAAGTAAGATAAGGTGATTGACTTCTGAGGGGATGTGTGTGAAACTACATTGTAAGGCTGTGATCCCAACCATACTCACAAAGGAACAAGGCCCATTAAACTCAGTAGGAGTTTCATCCAAGTAAACAAACATAGGATGGAACTATGAAGTGCTCAGCTCTGCTAGAATTCAAAACTGAAAACAACTTTTACAGATGTACACACTGAACCTTCTGTTGAACTTTCCCGAAATCTTCCATCAAATCCAGGACATGTACAGCCAAACTGCACATTATACTAGAACATCACAATATCATTGGTGACTGCATATCAATCCTCTGTGAGTTCCTACTCAATCCAAAAAGTACAGAGAAACTCTGTTTCTACAAAGAGTTAATAATAGGTAATGAACTGTTTGCTTTCACTAGGAAATGAAAAGGTTGATTGCTCTTTGCTTATATTTTCCCACTACTGGACAATAGTTTCTTTGTGTTTTGAACACACATTGTTATTTTATCATCTGTGAACAAGGCAGGAACCCGGACACCAAAACCTCGTTGGGCAACCTTACTGGAAAGCAACCGATTTGCTAATAGGAAGATAGCTTCATGATCATGACCCACAATTTTTCTTGTTAAAATCAGTAAATAACTATAAAATCCTGTCACATAATCCAGTCTATATATGGAGACCTGAATGATTTTTTAAAAAACGACTCATGTGAAACAGTGGAAACCACGAAGCAAATGAACAGACATTTGGACATTTGGGAAGAATCTTAACAGGTATAAATAATATATATATTTCTTTATTTGGAGAAAGAAATAAAGAGGAATAAAATGGATGAATGAATGAATATGATATGTGGAATGATTGTGATTTCTATGGAACCAAAATTCTTTCAAATCAAGAGTAGCTTTTTTGAGTAATCAGAATGCCTGTCATAATGATTGATGTAGAAAAGAAGACAGAAGGCAATTCTGTGTACTATGGAAACATGAGTGGGGATTTCTTGTTTTTATGTGCTCTTTCATCACTCTCCTAGTGCATAATCCTGTGTATACTGTCATGCATATTTAGTAGGTCTAACTGTATTCAGTGGGCATTACATTCCTGTAAAACTTCATAGGATTGCAAATCAGCCCTGGGAGAGTGGTGGCATTTCCCTGATCAATTGATTGTTTGGAAGAGGTATAGAATATGTACATTTTGCTATGGGACTCAATATCCCCCATTCACTCACATTGCAGGAAGCATACCTATGTACTCTAAGACCTCACAGGGAAAATAATTGAATGCATTCTTTATGCTACATAATCTTAGTTTCTTGCTGGACAGCATGTTTTTCTCTTCTCCTTGTGTTCACTCTTATGCAGGCTGCATTCGAAACTATAGCTTAGTGCAAACCACTGAAGAACAATTTAAAACACAAAATATTGCCATCGCCACTGATTAAAGCAACAATACATGCCAGGCATGAGTGACAACTTTTTTCGGTTTAAGTTTCTTTCCTGTACTTCGAAATTTCCTCGTAATTGTCTTATAAAGATCAATAGAAAGAATTTGAGTTTTGAAAAATTCTGACATGAAGAAAAGTGAAACTGACAAATTTGATCTAGGCATGCTTGCCACCACTTCTCTTTCTAGGTGACTTAAACCACTATCCTGATATCCCAATGTTCATGTTTGTTCTGGGTCTATGTCACAATCCCACTATTTCTGTTCATAAAGTCAGGACTTGCCAAAAAAAGATGGGATATAAGTGGGATTTTTCAACAAGCAACATATGTGCAGGAGAAATCTCCCTAGTCTGACAACCTGCCTAGCAGAGGTTTGTTTGTGCTCTTATCTTTTCTCCAGACTCAAACAATGCTCCTACTTCTAGTACTTTCACCATTGTTCCTGGGTGTATCTATGCAGAGAACCACCACTCTGGCTACAAGAGGTGTCCTACGAGGATGGTTTCCAAATGCGTGTACCCTAGTTATATGTGCACCTCCTGAGACAGAAGAAAGAGATCAAGGTATCAACATTTTCAGGAGAAAATTTTCTCTCTATGCACTATAACAGAGATGGCAAGTGCCTGAAATATCTTGGGCCACTCTATTTTTGCATCAGGTTCTAGAGCCAACAGAACATAACTTCCTTGTGGATCAATGATCTATGAGAACATTGGGACCATTTAGGGCTGGAATAGGCAACTTGTGGCCAATCAGCTGTTGTTAGGCAGCAGTTTTCCTAATCTCTCACCATTGGCCCTGCTGGTTAGGTCTGGTGGAAGTGGTTGCCCTAAAATGTCAAACCTGGAGCCACGGGTTGCCCACCCCTGATCTGAACAAAGGGTTTCACAAATATGGAGCACACAGGATTGAATGGTTTGATCTAGGGGATGTGCATCAACTTCAGAAAAAAGGGTACAAATGGGGAAGATTAGGGATACTTCTGCATTCCTGTTCAGATGCAGGGTGGTTCAAGAAGCTTCCAGTCGCCATGGTTTGCCCCTACAAATCACTCACGTTTGCTCAAACATTTGATGGATTAGAAGTCTCAAACTTTGTTGTGGGGGGAGAGGGGGGCTTTGATGCCACTTGCTATAGGAAAAGGAGGAAGCTCAAAAGCAGGAAGTAATTGCAAACTGAAACCTCCAAGAAAGTGGAAATATGGTTGTTGTGGGTTTTTCGGTCTCTTTGGTCATGTTCTGAAGATTGTTCTTCCTAACATTTCGCCAGTCTATGTAGCCAGCATCTTCAGAGGACAGGAGTAGCACTCTGGTGAGCACCGAGTGGAAATATCTTCTGGCCAATCTAATTACTGTGCCCCTGGGGAATACTCCAACCCAGTAAAGCAGGCATTCTGCATCTGGGAATGACAAAGGGAGGGTGCTGCATTGATTTATAGACTGGATGAATTCTTGAATACACACACAGAGAGAGAGAGAGAGAGAGAGAGAGAGAGAGAGAGAGAGACCTTTTTTTTAAAGATAGCTATGCTGTATCTTGATTACACTTAAGACTGAGTTTGTATGTATGTGTGAATGTCAGATGAATGACCAACTCTCTTTTGTGAGATGTGATTGGCAAGGTCAAAGTAGTGCTAGGGACTATTGTTTCTGTCCGTCATTTTCTATATTCTTTTATTTTCCTAATGCCTGATGCTGGCTGAGGAGGGTGAATTCATGGAATGGTAAAATGTGGGCAAGGAGTAGAGGGCATGGCTTCCTGGGTCTGGCATGGAAGGAGGTGTGGCAGTTGATAGGAGCATTGCCTACACACTGGAGATCACATTTTATTTTAATAGCAGCTATTTATGTACTTCTCTTTGATTGGTACTTTAATGAATTATTTTGATTAGAAAGTATCTTTGATTTGACTCTCTCACTTAGACTGACTTCATTCACCTGCTGGCCCCTTCCTTCCTATCTTTCTGCCAACAGCTGAAGACCTATTTTTTTACACAGGTTTTTAACAATCATGATTGAATCTCTAAATGCCTTCTTAGGGTAAAAACAGTTTTTAATGTTTTCTTGCTTTTAATGGTTTGATTGTATTTTAATTAGCACACAGCTTAATTGGTTTTTTAAAAAATATTTAAGTTAGTATGTTTTTAATTCTATTCTTTTTAATATTGTGAGCCACCTTAGGTCTCCTTATTGGGGGAAAGGAAGCCTATAAGTAAAAGAAAAGAAAAGAAAAGAAAGAAAGCCACTTTTCCAAGAAGTGTATGACCCTGGCTCCTTACATAGGCAAGACATAAGATTTCTTTTTAAAGAAGTGGCAACAGACTATAGTCAAAGGAAAGCATGGCATCCGGTCTCAACTAGTAGAGTTGAAACTGCAGACAAACTTGTCGGACAAGGTGCCAAAGATCTCTTAACTACAATTCCCAGAAAAAGTCAACGATGACGAGAACAATCATTTCATGAAAGAGTTTGAAGTATTCTTGAGTAAGACACCTCAAGTGGCAACTGGGGTATGAAGACACTTTGCTTCTTTGCCGTGTCTGTTCACTAACATGCACTACCATTACAGGATTACCAGCAGTTCAAGAACTACAGGGAGTGAAGGAGGACATTAATAATTCAGGTATGTATGTTATTACTGTTAACACTCCTAGGCATTGCACAAAAATTCAAGTAGCACAGGTGCCGCCACTGCTGTACAGTCTAAAGAAAAGCACCTGCCATGTTTTTCGTGCTCTGCAAACCTTCAAGATCTAAATGATAACTATATGCATATTTATTCTAGGTGTGTGTGTTTTTTCAGTATACCAAGTGCTCTGTAATATTTTGCTCACTTATTTTTGGAACAGCTCCTTGAGGTAGGCGAGGATGTGAGTTGGTGATCTGTAAAACAATGTTCCCTGATGAGCTTCACGGATATAAAGGGAGTTGAACCCATGCCCAATTCCAGCTGCCACTTACTATCCATTGCATTTTTTTCTTAAATATTTATATGGTTAAAGCAAAGAATCACTAGAATTGTCAAATCAAAGCACTGGTACAGATGTTTAAAATTAGTAAAGTTCAGCAGTAATAAATAGATGGGAAGAAAGCAGTATTTTGCTCGATCTAACCCCGTTAAATATAAGATTTTGAAAACAAGTCTCTAACTAAAAACAATACATTAAAGGAAAATTACGTATGGCTGCTGTTCAAAGACCCCTACCCACAAGAGGTCTACCGATTTCCACTTCCCATTACAGTTTCAGTGCCTCTTAATCTGCCAGACTTGATGGGAAAGAGTCTATTGGAGGACCTAAGAGGCACTTCGCAGGAGCAACCTCTGCTGTGGGTGGGCGGAGAGGCTGACACTGAAGTGGTTGGTGCTGGTTGGTATCACCCTACTCGAGCCACAGGTTGCTGGTAGCCCTTTCTCAAGATTTTCATCAATGGGCACTAAATGTGACTTGGGGAATTGAAAATCCAAAGGTATACTCAGTTGTTTGGATTCTGGCTAACTGGTACAGATTGCCTGGAATCCTGCTCCTGACGTAGTTTTCAGCCACCTGGAGAGTTCTGTGGGTTGGTCACCTGGCTGCAGAGCTGAAACTCAGAGATTCAATTCCCAACTGTGAACCCCTGGAGAAGAGCCAGATTGTATACCCTTGGTTAAGTCGTACAGTCCCAGAGTGTCACAAGAAGAAGGGTCTGGAAAACCACTTCTGAGTACTTTATATCTTGAAAACCTTGGAGTGGATTCCCATAACTTAGAATCAGCTTGGCAGCATATAATTCTTATTAAGGGGGGTTGTATAAGGCCTGGTAATTAGTTCCCAAGTGCAATTTTACAAGTGCAACACAAGCCCAGCCCTTGTAGGTAAAAGTTGTTGGAACAAGAGCAAAATTGGTGTGTTCCCTTAGCTACAGAATCACAGAATTATAGAATCATACAAAAGTGGTGTTGGAAGGGGCCTACAAGGCCATCAAGTCCAACTCCCTGCTCAATGAAGGAATACAATCAAAGCATATCTGCAAGGTGATTATCCAAGTTGTTCTTGAATGCCTCCAGTGTTGGAGCACTTACCAACTCCTGAGGTAACTGGTTCCACTGTCGCACTGCTCTAACAGTTAGGAAGCTTTTCCTGAGACTCAACCAAAATCTGGCTTCCTTTAACTTGAGCTCATTGTGTCCTGCACTCTGGCATGATGGAGAACAGATTTTGCCCCTCCTCTGTATGACAGCCTTTTAAATATTTAACAAGTGCTATCATATCACCCCTTAGTCTTATTTTCTCAAGGCTAAACATGCCCAGTTCTTTCAGCCTTTCCTCATAAGGCTTGGTTTCCATCCCACTTGTTCCAGTTTGTTAGCATCCTTTGAAGTGTGGTGTCCAGAATTGGACCCAATACTCAAGGTGGGGCCTAACCAATGCTACACAGAGGGGGAATAGCATCTCATGGGATCTCTGTAGAGATTTATGTTTGTACAGATGTTTTTGTTTTAATGTTTATGGAAGTTAATGTCATTAGGGATGTATAACAAAACTGTTTTCTCTTAGAGTTTGAACGTCTTGAAACACAAATAAGGGACTTACAAACACAGTTGGACATTTTAAAAGCTTCCGTCATCAAAACTCAACAAGGTAAGCATCATAAAATGTGGTTTTGTGGAGGAAATGGTTACACTTCAGCTCAGTTTCATGTTTACTTCTCATCAGCATAATTAGATTTTGTGACATAATAAAAAGAACATTGAGACTAAACAGATTAAATATAAATGCGAAAATTCTGAACTTGAAAAACATGAAACATTTGCATTCCTCATCACAAGGACAAGAAAGGGCATGGATTTGAAGAAATTGGTTTTAATGTTACCAGAAAACCTGCAAACATTGCTCATTATTTGGAGCAGAATACAGTGGTGCCTCGACTTATGAACATCCCAACATACGACCATTTCGAGTTATGACCAGCTCCGGGCACAAAATTATGCTTCGACGTGTGGTCAGAACTTCAAGTTACAACAAGAAAAAGGCAGGGGAAAATGGCAGGGAATTCAAATTGCTAATCATTGATAGGTGAAAAGGCTGCTTCTTTGTAGCTCATTCACCCCAGCAGTTAGTGTTTGATTGGAGGATGCTTCGGACTGCCTGGTAAGATAAGGTGCTGCTTTCTACTTTTTAAAAACTCTTCTGGATGGGTTTTGCAGTGTGGTTTTGGGATGGGTGGTGGGATTATGTTTCTATGCTGTGATGGGTCTTGCAGGGTTTGTTTGATGTTTGGGAGTTTTTCCCCCCATTTCTGATGGGTCTTGCGGGGTTTGTTTGCTTGTTGGGTTTTTTTCCCATTTCCAATGGGTCTTATGGTGTTTGTTTGCTTTTTGGGGGTTTCCCCCCCATTTCCAATGGGTCTTGCGGGGTTTGTTTGCTTTTTGGGTGGTTCCCCCCATTTCCGATGGGTCTTGCAGGGTTTGTGTTCTTTCTGCTTTGCTTTGCTTTGCATTTCTGAAGGGTCTTGCACGGTTTGTTTGCTTTCTGCTTTGTTTTGTTTATATTTCCGATGGGTCTTGCACGGTTTGTTTGCTTTCTGCTTTGCTCTTTTTGCATTTCCGAAGGGTCTTGCATGGTTTGTTTTCTTTTCTTTTTCTTTTTCCCTTTTGGCCGGAACAGATAAATCGCGTTACCGATGGGTCTTGCAATTTTTTAATGATTTTTTTCTTCAGCCGGAATAGATTAATTGCATTTCAATGCATTCCTATGGGAAATGGTGCTTCAACTTATGACCATTTCGAGCTACAACCGGAGTTCCAGAACCAATTAAGTTTGTAAGTCAAGGCACCACTGTAATAAGGTCTTGGAAGGGTTGCTTTTTTTAGATTAAAGTTCCTGGAACCCTCAGTCCTATGGCTATGCTGGCAGGAGGCTCTGGAAGCTACAGTGCAAAAATGTAGGATTTCCAAGAATAATCACTCCCATTAAACAAAAATATAAGTTTCTTCTGAACTGGCCAGACTCTTACTCAAGAAATTATTCCATTAACTCATTTCTGATGCCATTTTTTCTGTAGTGTACTGAAATGTGAAGCACATGACAGTCACATACCCAATGCAGTAAGAATTATATACTCCCAGATGAATTTACCAGCTGTCCTTTAGTATCTGACTACATGGGCATTTATCCTGCTGTGTGGTCTGCTCTGGGGACAGGGTGGTTCACTCTTTTTGCTGGCAACCAGACAATGTAATTGCCAGTGCAAATCAGCTAAAGTGTTCTTATCCACACCTTTCTGGCTCCCTAAAAGAGCTACTGTATGTTAATTGAGGGTAGGATCACTCTGTTTTGGTTGCATTCCAGTGTGTGTGGTTGCAGGGATCAAACCAAAGCAGCTGACTAGTTCTCTCTTTGGAGAAGTCTCTTAACCCTCTTAACAACATTACCTCTTAACAATTTTGAAAAATGGAAAACTTCTGTTCAGCTCTAATTTGAAGGGGAGGGGAGAGACCATTTTGCACTTCTTTTAATTGCTACTAACAAATCAGCAATGCTTTCAAGGGTTTTTTTGAATATGCCATGCCAGTTAGCAAATATTAAAAAAGAAATGGAAAGTTTTAACTCTCTTCCTCTCCAAAGGAGACTTGAGTGGATGTTTTCCCTTTCTTAAAATCATTAAGAAGCAATATTGCTAAGAGGCAAAATCATTATGATAATTAAGAAGCATCTCTAAAGAGCCAGCCAGCCACTTAGCGATCTTGAGAAATCTTTCATTTTAAAGGGAAGGACGATATTGATCATACTAAACAGGGTCCCTTGCAGTGCGGTGTGGTTTCCTGACCTGAAATCAAATGATTCTTGCATGTCGATATAAGAAACCCACCACAGATCTCCATGCAACCTGATCCAACCTTAAGTAACTCTATTTAGCCCCATCCAATACATTCCACATCCACAGTTTGTCCATATAGCCAAACCTTTACGAAGAGAACATGTCTCCTGTTGTGGAAAGCTTCATGGCCACAACAGAAAAGAAGAGAAGAACTTTGTTGTTAATCCCAGACAATAATAGGACAGCAACAGAAAACTATTACCTCCAGTCAAATAAAACTAGGACCTGTAACACTGAGTGATTGAACCATAGCACAGTATTGTAAATATTTATGCATACTTTCACAAATTGTCTCATCCTTTACAAAAAATACGCAAAGGTGTCTCAACAGAAGACATTCCTCTGAAGAAATTATCAATTGCAGTGAGATTTTTCATTCCTAAACAAGGACATATAGAATAGGCTTTTTTTCAGCATCAACATGAGTAGAACTATTTTTAAAATATAAGATTTTGTGTAAACAAATGTTGTGCATAGTGTGAAATACAAGCTGTTTACACAACTATCACCTTTGCATTTTTTCTGAAAAAAGTGCAAAAATGCTTTAAAAAGAAGCACCCAGAAACTTTCAAATCTCACCTAAGGGAAGAAAAATATTTTTAAAAATATTTTATTATTTTTATAGCATACATACCTACAGCAAACAACAACAGAAATACCTACAAAACAATAACACATAAAACTAACAAAACATACAAGACTAACAAGACAAACATATAGATGGGGAGGTATTTCTCATACCAGCTTATCTATTATAGAAGTTCTGACTACAGAAATAATATATCCGTGTGCATCTGCACATGTTATATTCCACATCACTATTTTATATACCTAATTAAGTATCTAAACATCCTAAATTTGTAATAAATGATTTAAATTCTTTCATCTGCATTTCCATCCATCTGTCTCTTGTCATACACATTCCTCATTTCCTCTTTAAAATTTCTTATCCACCATAATGTCCACACAGGCCTGTTCATTCCTTAATGATCTCCATTCTTATATACCATAAACTATGTATCTAATCTTTTCAGCATAATCCTTCTTATAGTTCATACATATTTGATATTTCCATATACATGCCTTAAAACAAAACATCCAATATTATTATTTATCATAATTTCTAAAATTTATAAATCACATACCCATGTCTAACCTTAGGTTTCATGTCTGGCCAAATGTGCTTATAGTATATTAGTCATATTGCTTTATATGTTAATTATATCTATCTTAAACTAATTGACTTCTATTATTCATTCAGCAAGTACCTTCCCCCTCTGATTTTTATTTATCAGCTCCTGTGTCATCAAACTGGGATTGGCCTCTTAATCTTATTAACATTGTCACTATTATGATCATGCATATTTAATATCTCAGTATACATGCCTCACGATCAAAGTATTTTCCAGTTTTAAAATGCCATCTGTAATATTTCTTTAAAACATTTTCTATGTGATTAACTAATTTGATCCCAATGTAGTCAATGTTTGAATTTTGGAGCAACATAGTATACAATCTCTGATCATAAATTCCTTCTCCTTTTCTATAATTTGGGCAAAAATAAAGCAGGAGGAAAGAGAAAGTGAAAAATATTGCAGCAATTTAAAGATGAACAGATTAATTTCAGAGTGAGCTTTCATAATTCACATGTACTTCTTCACAAGGAGTCCCAACAAATATTCCCTATATTTGTCTCCTTGTGGAGGGTGAGAGTTAGATAAAGTGACAATGGTTTGTAATGTGAGAACTGGATTATCATGCTGTTAATTAGCAGATCTACTTAACCCCATAATAGTCCCTTCCTGTGTTGACAAAAATCTGTCTCTTTGTATCTTATCTGCGCCCAATGGAGTGGAGTTGGCAGAACCCATGTGAAACTAAGAAAATGGGAGTGCAGTTTGCAGCAACACAAGCCTTTGTGAGTGTAGTGAAGAGTAAGCAACTTCTCCACCTATGTCAGTGTACTCTATGTCCTTAAATATGTACCATGGAAGACCTGAACTATCTGATAAATGTATTAATTGTATGGCAGCCTTTCCGACACCAACAAAGAAGAAGAAAAGATTTTCTCCATTATCCATGTCCTCAAGTGACCATGATTCTCAATGTCATGGGAATAAATAAAGGGGACCTGTATTGGCATTCCTTGTGTCTGAAGAAGTGCACTGTAATCCACAAAAGCCCATTTTGAAACAAATCTTTTCGTCTACAACTGCTGCAATATTTTGCCTCTCCCACTTTCTTTGTGCTAGTATTCTGAGATGGACTAGCACAACTACTTCTCTGGAAACTGCGAGAATGTAATAAGTGAAGATTTACATTCCTGTCTTAATCAAAGGAGGCATACCCAGAACAATGACTTGTACTGACATAGCAGTAGACAGAGAGTCTTCTATCTAGCTGGGCTGCTTAAGTAAATCATTTATTTATCCCAATCCGCTGATGGCTATACTGTAACACCCATCTATACTTACCCAATTGTTCTCCATGGAATGCCCATCCCAAACATTATTGGGTTGTTACTAGGCCACTGCCGGTAAAGGTAAAGGTAAAGGTTCCCATTGACATTTAGTCCAGTCGTGTCTGATTCTAGGGTGCAGTGCTCATCCCTGTTTCCAAGCCATACAGCCAGCGTTTGTCCATAGACAGTTTCCATGGTCACGTGGCCAGCGCGACTAGACACAGAACACCGTTAACTTCCCATCGAGGTGGTACCTATTTATCTACTCGCATTTACATGCTTTCGAACTGCTAGGGCAACTGCCAAGGTTCCATTAAATAAATGTTTCATAAATGGCCATTTGAATGCATTGATGATCAGTCAGATGGCTTCTTCACTATAGGACAAAATGCAATTTGGAGCAATCCTCAATTTACCAAGTGTTACAAGGAATGGAATCAGACTTAGGGATGGATTTTCACATGCATGCACATAATTTTCCTGTACTTGATGACTGGTAAAGTAATGTGTGTATTCCCTCCACTGAAATGTTATCCTTGAGATGATGCTTCTCGGGATACACCTTCTGACTATAATGTTATATGTCGCTTTCACACTGTCATACCCATCTCAGATTAAAATCTAATCTCAGCTGGGGAAATGTTGTTCCTGCAAAGGCATACTGAGATAAAAGGTGGGCCAGTAATTGTGTTCTGGAGCAAGATAACACAGTTCGATGAGTCAGAGAGAAATGATGTGGTCTAAGACAGTCCATGACCAGGTTCGAAATAAAAGGGAGAAAGCAAAGGTGACTGAGTGGTCATCCAGAAGGTCGAGTTGCTTAATTTGGGAGGGGCATAAATGTTCAGGATTTATAGGACAAAATGTGTTTCAATTGGCCTGTTAGGTCAGCTGAGAATATTCAGAGTGAAGCTGGTACTGAAGGCTAAAGAGCAACTGTGACCCACAGAGTCTAATCTGTCCAGTTAGCTGAAGGACTAAAAAGCTGGTCTCTTTGGGAAGGTGCCAGAGACTTTCCTGTGAAGCAGTTTGTGAACTAAAGGAACAGCACCCCACCTGAAAATAAGGAGGTCTGTTCCACTCACGAACCAGCTATGATTCTGATTATCCACACACCAACACTTACACATGTGTGTAAGTTATTACAGACTGCTTTGCATACAAAACACTCTTTTCATTTGAATACATGGCAGGAGTAGAAGTGTCCTGCTAACATTGCCATAACTGTAAGAAATTACAAAACAAAGATCAAAACAAGTGCTCGTAAAATTAATGATTGACTTATGTCTGCTTGCTTGAAATGTAACTGTGTTTGAGTCCAGCTGTAACTCTTTCAGCCCTAGTTGAGACTTCAGTCCTTAAGAAAACTTCTGGTTTATGAATTTGGGATATTGTGCTTCTGCATTCAGATTCAAAATGGCCCAATATTGCTGCACAATATTGTCCCTGCATTGCCAACAGTAACAAGGATACAGTACCAGACTTTAAATCGCAAAGGGCAGCCTGGATGTTGTCAACACTCATGGCATCTGTCAAGATGGCTCTTGGGCTCACTATCATTCCCAAAGGGAAACCAAGCAAGGGAAAATCCCAGAAGCTGACTTCTTTTTCCCCTCAATTAACCACTTTCCATCCAAACACAAAGTAATTGTCAGGACTGCTTTTTCACATGTGTGAATTATGGAGCCAACCATTTTCTTTTAGGATAACCAAGATTGGTCTTTTCGATTTATATGAGCTACAGTATTTTAAATCTGGCAACATTTAGGCTCACCTTATTTTTTTTCCAATCTGGGGGCTAAAACAGTTTAAATTTTAACTTTTTAAAAAGCAGACACCCCCCCCCCAACAAAACCCTCGCCAAATCTGGCACACAGAAGGAATACACTGTTGGCTACATCTGTGCCATACAGTATTTGGTGCGGATCCAAAGCTGCCTCCATTTTTAGAATTGCCTTGTAGAACGTTGGTTTCCTCTGCTGCACAAGAACATAGCTGCATTACTGAGTATCTATAATCTTTCTGCTTTCACTGAGATTTGCAGTGCCTCCCTTCCCATCAATGTGCATGAGATTGGAAGGCCAAAAGTAAGCCTAAGATCTGAATGCCCTGCAATTCTGTCTCCTCCCAGTTCTCCTTACCCCTCATGGTGTGATTGTCGGGAAAAAGATATTCAAAACAGATGGCACCAGGGGTGACTACGATGCTGGACGTGCCAGCTGCTCGCACATGGGCAGCACGCTTGCTGTGCCAAGGGATGCTGCCGAGAACAGTGCCATCCAACAAATAGTGACATGGCATAATGCAAAAGCTCTTCTTGGAATCACCGACATGGCAGAAGAAGACAAGTTTGTGGATCAGAATGGCAGCGTCATAGAGTACTCAAACTGGGCGCAAGGAGAACCAAATAGTAAAGGCAATGAAGACTGTGTAGAAATGCATCCAGATGGCAAATGGCATGACAGAGATTGCGCACTTGATTGGTTAATCATTTGTGAATTCTAAACTCGTTTCATTTCTGCAAAAACAGGCAGTGCACAGGGGGAAAGTACAGTTTATTCTAATCATATCAAATTTCATTTTGAACATGGAGTCAATCAAATGATTGTAAACATGTTGGTTTCCCATATCTCACTCTATATAACAAATTCTCTGTGCATGTAGAAGTGTGAAATGCTCAGCTATAAACTAATTGCTTTCTCAATAGAATATGTCACTTTTACTTTGATATTTTTATATAAATCTAATGAACAGTTATGACTTTTAGTGCATTTCTCTGAAAGAGCAGCAGCAGCAGCAGCAGCAGCAGCAGCAGCAGCAGTAGTAGTAGTAGTAGTAGTAGTAGTAGATGATGATGATGATGATGATGATGATGATGATGATGATGATGATGATGATGATGATGAGGGGGGGGGGGACCCATACTCTGAGTCCCTGTCTGGACTTTGTGGTGGATTGGATGAAAATTAACAAATAGAGGCTTAATCTAGATAAAACAAACCCTACTGGTCAGAAGAAATGCCTTAATCTTGCTAAATCTAAAGGATTATGCTTGCAGTATGGGGTTACTCCTGGATCCAAAAGCTGTGGCTGCTGGTGACTGGGATTTCATGGAGGTAAATCCACTCCTAGTTTTAGTTTGAACTTTAAAGGAGCAAATCAAGACACTGAACCTATTTGGAGGACAGGATCAAACACCTTGAATAGCTCCTGTAAAATCTGGACAAAAGCCTCAAGCAGGTTCAGTGCCCCCATAAAATCAATCACCAGCTTCCATTGCCCAGCTATGCTAGTGGAGGACCATATGCCAGCTGCAGTCAGGCTCTGCCCAGCTTTGGTTGGTGTGCCGGCTACACCTGTTCCCCAGAAAGATGGGTTTAGTCTCAGTGATTTATGCCCGCATTATTTTCTGGTTATCTAGACTCTAGCTCTGCATGGATCTGCCCTGAAAAGTGTTCAGAAGCTACAGCTAATACAATACACGGTGCCTAGACTAGTGTCTGGTGTGTGTGCTAGAGACCATATGCTGCATATCATGAAACAATCACACTGGCTTCCAGTTTGCTTCTGAACACAATTCATGGTGCTGGTTTTTATCTTCAAAGACCTAAAAGGCTGTGGACCAGGGTATCTATCTGTATCTGAAAAACTGCCTCTTTCTGTATGTGCCTCCACGGAATTTCAGATCTTTCAATGTAGGCCCTGTCTCATGTCTCACAACCTTGTCAAGGTACACAGGTGAGTACCTGAGACAGGACCTCTTTGGTAGCTGCACCTTGGTTGCGGAACTCCTTTCCAAAGGAAGTCAGGCTGCTGGACCCACTCTTTATGAGCTTCTGGAGGCTACAAAATATTTTTGATTCATGTGCTGTTTGGCTTCTAAAAGTGGATTTAAATGTTCTAACATTGGCTTTAAGTGTTGCTGACCTGCTATAAAATAATGTTGACTTTCACAATTAGTTGTTTGTTATCTGGCTTTTAAGGAACGTTTCTATATTTCTTTGATTGTAAATTGCTTTGGAGGCATTCATGGGCTGATGAAAATAATTTTGACAAATAAATATAATGAATAAATATTTCAAAATAAATGAATAACAAGGTCAATCTAATTCTTATTTTAAATATTCCACTGGCCTCAGTTATAAAATGGTAAAGTATGTTATTGTTTCAGAATTTAAAACCTCTAGTAAAATTCACTTTTTGCTACACAATCTAAGTACAGAGATCCACAAAGGAGAATAGCTTCAAATTCCCTGGTGCAGAAAACTCCATCAGTGCTGCACAGCAGCAACCAGGATCAATGCCTGTTTGCTTCCTGGTTTCGGATGAATCCCTGCCCCCCCCCCCACATGCAGACGGGTGAGGTTCCCATGCAGTAGAAATGACAATTAGAGGGAACATTGCTCAGAGTCCACCTCCTTCTCATCAACTAACACTTAAAGTTTCAATGATTCACTCTGAGACACTTGTAAAAATGCGGTACTTCTTTACTTACAGTTATTTGAAATCACCTACTTGTATATACTGCTTTCTTTACTGCACACACATTCTAGCAACCAATTTAACAGATCAACAGCAACAAACCACTGCCACCAAACAATGAGAGATAGGGATAGAACACTCAGCAGAGAGGTGGGACTCTCTGAATTTCAAAAACTGGAAGGAATGTTTAGTTTGTGTTGGGTAGATAAACAATCATCCCAGCTCAGAAAATCCCTCCCAGTCACTCAAACTAAAGACATCATGCAATGCTGTAAATAAACTCCAACAGTTATAGCTGTTATTCTTGTTTTCTGGGGTTTGGATTTTTGTAAACTACCTTCTGAGAGGAACATGTTCTGAAAAATACATTAAAAATCTTTTAAATAAATAACCCTCAAGTAATTGAGCAGGGAAGAGGAGATCTCTTCTGAAGATAAGCAGAGCAGCAACCAAGCCAAGCTGACAGTGCTGAACTTAGCAGACGTATAATATGATCTAGTGTTTGTGAGGCCCCCAGCCAAGAGGCATATGTAGGAGTGCCGTCGCTCCTGTCGCGGGTTCAGTCTAGCCAGACCTCCCCTCCTCCTTCCCCGTCTAGACGAGAAGACAAACAGGTAGATACCGTGGAGTTGGAAGCGGTACCTGAAGGAAAGGGGTGTAACGACAAAGGGGTAGATACCAGTGACCTGGTGGAGGCGCTGAAAGAGTTAACCGGGGCACAGAAGCCCGGGAAGAGTTTGGCGGGAAAGGGGAGGGAGGAGATATAAGAGGAGCAAGGGATATAAGAGGAAAGTGGGAAGAGATCCCGGGCGGTTGGGAATGGTTATGGGTAAAAGACCCATGGACAGGGAAGTGGGAGCAAGTAAAAGTCCCACATGAAGAAGCTGAATGCAGGAGACGTCAAGGCCAATGACCACGACCCTCCTACTGGGGCGAAACGGAGGCGAAAGAGTGGCGAAGACGACTGAGGGAGGAGAGAGAAGTCGTGGTGAGGGAATTGGAAAAGAAAAGAGCATGGCATCTTGCCGAACTACAGAAGATGGGGGTCTACCCGGACCTTGGCTGGCCAGTCCGGGAGGGGACTCCCCCATCTGGTGTTGGAGTGGTGAAGAAGAGACCCTCCCACTATTAGAGTTTGCGGATGAAGAAGTGGAGGCTCCGGATCCAGAGAAGGTATTATCTGGACCCTGGACTTTTGACAATACTAATCCTTTTGTTAACAACGTTTGGACTCTGTTAAAGCCACAGCCTCAAGAGAATATTGAGGCTGTTCCGTTAGATGTTCCTGTTGAGGTTCCAGTTACAATAAATGAAGAGAAGTTTGAGCCTTTGAACGTACCCAGTTCTTTATTTCCCCCGACTGCCCCTACACACATCGAACCCTCACAGTGTTACAGCAAATTAGATTTAAGTTATATGGCACTATGTAAATGTGGAGTGTGTGGCAGTTCCAAACACATGCATTGTGTGCAAGTAAGGGCTTTGGAAGACAATGGTATTGTCGAAGCACCTCTGCAACAATGCTGCTGCCCTGTGTATTATATGAGAATTTCTTTTTCATTCACCAGCCACATTAAATTCTTATTCATTTTCAGCCCCTATCTCTACAACAGGATCTAACAAAGGCTAGTCTAGGCCAGATTTTGTAAGACACGCAGGGAATCAGACCAGTCACTCTAGCAGTAGAAGATCAGCACCTTATTCTCTAAACTTGCCAATACAACTTGGGATAGCTGTGTCCTGCCACCTGCTTTCCTCCAGGATAAAATATCAGCAAAATATATTGAGACAGCCTTGGAAGGAATCATATAAACAATGAGTTGGGTGGAATAAAGAGAATGATTTATCTGCCTCTTACAAGTACCGAACTCTCTCTTGAAGTGGATTTGCAGTAGGCTTTATGGCAACTACAGTGGACCCTTGACTTACAGACGGCTTGACTTACAGACTTTTTGAGTTACAGACTTCTCTGGCCGCAAAATTTAGGTTTGACTTGCAGACTGAGATTTGACTTACAGACCAGAAAAAAACCAAAATGGAACAAAAACGGCCTGTTACAGGATTAATCGGTTTTCAGTGCACTGTAGGTTAATGGAGACCTGACTTACAGACTTTTTGACTTGAGAACCGCCTTCCAATACGGATTAAGTTCTCAAGTCAAGACCCCACTGTACTGGAAGCCTCAGGTCCTGTATCCAAATCTGACTTTCTGGAGTTCCCAAGAAGCTACACATCCTTTGCTGTGACATGCTCCTGTGGTGATCTTGCTTTGGTATAGATGTGTAGTGTGTGTGTGTGTGTGTGTGTGTGTGTGTGTGTGTGTGTGTGTGTGTGTGTGTGTGTGTGTGTGTGTGTGTGTGTGTGTGTTATTTGTCACTGATAAGTGGGCTTCAACATATTCACAGAATTTGAATTCAGCCCTTTGGATGATAATAGTTCCTCACTTTTGTATCTGGCCAGTAGAAAGCAAGTGTTTCCTTTTGTAGGGTACACTTTGCTTGGGCAAGTCACGCTACATGTGATGAGCGCTACTAGAACAGATGGCTGTTTTAAAGGGTCAGATACTCAAACTCTTGGGAATAGCCTAGCCATGTCTGCCAGCCATGACAGTGCAGAACAAGATCTCTCTGTACTCAGAGGTGGTACGCCTCTACGTGCCTCAGAATGGAAACAAGTAGTATGATACTTTCCACCAGGTTCTTCCCAGGAGCCTTCTGGGAACACCTGGCAAACTGTACATGTGCACGGAGCATTGAACCGGATGGCCTTTGTTTTAATACCCCAAAGACAGAAAAAAAATTCAAAATGACCTTGATAGGATGGAGCACTGGACCAAAAGCAAGAGAACAGAGATAAGTGCAAAGTACAGTGGTGCCTCGACTTACGAAATTAATTGGTTCCGGAACTCCAGACGTAACTCGAAATGGTCATAGGTCGAAGCGCCATTTCCCATAGGAATGGGAATTAATCCATTCCAGCTGAAGAAAAAAATCATTTTAAAAATTGCAAGACCTATTGGAAACACGCTTTTTCTGTTCCGGCCGAGGGGGAAAAGAAAAAAAAGCAAACAAACCCTGCAAGACCCATCAGAAAGGGGGGGGCAAAAAGCAAACAAACCCTTCAAGACCCATCGGAAATGGGGGGGGAACCAAAAAACAAACAAAGACCGCAAGACCCATCACAGCACAGAAACATAACTGCCCTCAGCCCAAAACCACACTGCAAACCCCACCCAGAACAGATTTTAAAAAGCAGAAAGCAGCACCTTACCATAACAGGTGGTCCGAAGCCTCCTCTGATCTCACATTCTCTAACTTCTGGGGCAAAAGAGCTACAAAGAAGCAGCCTCTTCACCACCAAGGGTTCGCAATTTGAATTCCACGCCTTTTTTCCCTGCCTTTTTCTGGTTGTAACTCAAAGCTCCAGCCACAAGTCAAAGCAAAATTTTGTGGGCAGAGCTGGTTGTAACTTCAAATGGTTGTATGTTGGGACATTCGCAAGTCAAGGCACCACTGTACTGTACCTTGTAAAAAGAAACCATTTGCAGTTACAAGACGGGGGATACTTGGCTCAGCAAAACCACAAGCGAGAAGGATCTTGGAATTGTCGTAGATCACAAGCTAAATAGGAGCCAAAAGTGCAATGTAGCTACAAAAAAGGTTGATGTGATTATAGGCTGCATTAATAGAAGTATAGTTTCCAAATCCAGTAAGGTGATGGTCCCCCTCTATTCAGCACTAGTTAGGCCTTGCCTTGAGTATTGTGTCCAGTTCTGGACACCACACTTCAAGAAGGTTGCTAACAAACTGGAACAAGTTCAGAGGAGGGCAACAAGGATGATCAGGGGGCTGAAAACCAAGCCTTATGAGGAAAGGCTGAAAGAACTGCGCATGTTTAGCCTTCAGAAAAGAAGACTGAGGGGTGATATGATAGCACTTTTCAAATATTTGAAAGGCTGTCATACAGAGGAGGGGCAAGATCTGTTCTCCATCATGCCAGAGTGCAGGACACAATGAGCTCAAGTTAAAGGAAGCCAGATTTTGGTTGAGTCTCAGGAAAAGCTTCCTAACTGTTAGAGCAGTGCGACAGTGGAACCAGTTACCTCAGGAGTTGGTGAGTGCTCCAACACTGGAGGCATTCAAGAACAACTTGGATAATCACCTGGCAGATATGCTTTGATCGTATTCCTGCATTGAGCAGGGGGTTGGACTTGATGGCTAGGTAGACCCCTTCAAACTTCACTTTTCTATGATTCTATGATTCTGTAATGTTCACAGGCCGAAAAGGAGTGTACATAATCTGGTAAGATCCTCCATTGATTCACTGCCTAACATTTAGGGCCTTATAGTATAGGAAACAAAGCTTTTCCTGAAACAAGACAGTGAGGATTCTTTTTTCCTCTAGTATTCTATTGCACCATAATGTGACGTCCCACTTGGAATTAGGTATAGAAAGGAAGTGATGCTGAAGGCCGTATCACATGTCAGGAAAGTAAATAGCAAGGACTAAGCCGCAAACAGCCAGCCACAGTAAATGTTTTGCCATGTATTTGGTTAAAGTGTGTGACACACAATATAATCACAGATTTCTTTCATCAAATCAAAGAAAAGTGGGTGCCGGTAAGTAATAATCTAGGGTCATGAGTTTGACAAAATATTTACAAAATATAGAACCAATATGTTTGTTTTAGATAAGTTACGGGAAGCGGGGGGGGAGTACTTCTTATTCTATTTATTAACAGAAGAGTTAACACTTATAACTTAACAGATATAATAATGTGACTGCCATTTGTTATTTTCCAGGGATTGTGTAGAGCCCCTGTTTTTCTTTCACTCATTATTTCCTTCTAATGTGCATATAGCAAGTTAGAAAGAAACAATCTCCTAAACTCATCTTGTGTGCTATGTAAAAATGATTCAGACAAAGAGGAACAAGTTCAGCAGAAGGCAACAAGGATTAGCAGAGGACTGGAAATCAAGCCCTACAAGGAAAGGATAGAAGAACTGGGTATGTTTAGCCCAGGGGTGGGGGGGCAGAAGAGTGAAGATAGACTTTTCAAATCCTTGAAAGATTGTCATATAGAGGAGGGGCAGGATACATCCCTGACCATCCCAGAGGGCAGAACATATAATAATAGACTACAGGAAGCCAGATTTAGGCTGAATATCAGGAAAAACTTCCTGACTGTTACAGCACTACAGCAATGGAACCAAGTACCTCGGGGGGGGGGGTGAGTGCTCCAGCACTGGAGGCATTCAAGAGAAAATTATACAACCACCTGTCAAATATACAGTACTTTGATTTGGATTCCTGCACTGAGCAAAGTGTTGGACCTGGTGGCCTTATAGGCCCCTTCCTACTCCTATAATCAACTGAGAAACTGAAGAGTTGAGGAAATGCAACCAGCCGTTAAATATTTAACTGAAGTTAGAAATGAGACTTCAGAGGATTCTCATGCTTAAACTCTGAAGACCAATCACCAAATACAACAAGCTGGTTTGCTTAATCCTGGAAGTGAGAGAAGTTCACTCTTTGACACTTTGATGCTCATATTCATTAAGCATCTCCCTCTTCTGGTCACAGACTATCTCTGATGTTTCCTTCTGGCCTAAGACTATTCTGTAATGGTGAGAGGTTTTCTTAGGTCTAGTGTTTGATACTGGAAGTAGGTGGGGGGGGGGAGAGAATGGGATTATGCAAGAAAGACCAAAGCAAGGGGGAAAGTAACATATTGTAGGGCAGAAGAGAACATGAACAAAATCCTAGGGTATAACTTCTGAAAATCAAACGAAAATGTTTTCTGAAAAATTACTTAAGACTTCTCAAATGAACTCACTTCTTTATTTGGTTGCATTTTTGGACTAGATGAAGGGGTTTCAAGTAAAATTAAGAAGGTAATGTTGAACTTAATTGTACGTATTTTATTTAATACCTTTGAATTTCATTATTATTGTCACCCATGATCCTCTCACACAGCTCTGCCAGTGCAATGGGAAGGATGTGATCGTTAATGGTAGATTGTCACTGATTAGTATTTCAGTTTTCAGTTTTGGGATTTATGCCACTGTGTCTTATTGTGTGCAAGTCCCATGCATCCTAGAATTGAAAAATTAAATAAAAATCTTTTTAATTGGTGGCAATCTGTTGCTGTCGGCAGCATCATCCCTGTTGCATAGGTGGAGCTATGGAACAAGATACTAGCCAATAGAACACTATGTTGGAGTGAATGTTCTTACATTTCAGAACTGAGTGATGAGAAGCATGGGTAGTCTAAGTCTACATATTTCATCCCAAATAAATGTAATAATGCATTCTGATATAGAAGACCTCAGAAGGAGATATATAGTATAGCTATAGACTATACTAATAACTATGAGAATAGTCAGAGCACTGCTATAGAGATACAGTACATGGGTCATACAGTCACTTCCATCCAGTAATAAAATACATGCTTACAAGATTATATTTCAAATATAAGTCTCTAGGGCAGGGTCTTCAAACATCAAGCATCTAACTCTAAGCTTTAGGAGCTTGCTTTATATATAGGAACATGAAGAATATATTTCAAAGAAAATGATTATTCTTGTCTGGACTTTCTTCTTTTATGGGAAATTCAAAGAACTCTCCAAAAAAGAAAGACAACAAATGTTACTCAGAAGGCCTACCACAACTTATTGTTAGTGGAAAAGAATCTAAAACCCAGTCTCCTACCCAACCTGGGAAACCTTGTCTTCAAGATAGTGGATTGTTCGGGACCTTACCTGAAACAAAGAATTCAAAACATCACTTTACACTGCTGCAGCTGACAGTGATGTTATATAAATAATAGCATCAATACATAAATCTGGCCATTAACTACATTATTATATTTACTGAACATCCTTATGAGTGTCTTAGGAACATCTTAGGCTGCCACAGGACATGGTTTGAAAACTTTGGAAAGTTGGGTCTATTACTATCCTTGTTCTTTTCTAGGCAAGAAAGACCACTGAACAATGGATCTGCAAGCTTTCGCCATCATTGTGCTGAGTTTGGTGGTCCTTGTGCGGGCAGCCGACCCTGACCAATGCATATGTGAAGATAAAATGAATACATGTGTTGTCCGAGATGGATCCCCTGGAGTTAATGGATTACCAGGCAGAGATGGATTCCCAGGGCCTAAGGGGGAAAAGGGAGAACAAGGTACCGTCATTCCAAAATAATAGGATGGTGCTTATTGTGATTAGGAGAGGTGCAATATATAAATTTTCCTCTCTTTTTTTCAAAACTGTGAACTCATATTTCTTTTTGCAAAGGAGACACAGTTGAAACAGGGCTGTTAGAAAAGCCACACCGTATTTGCCTTTATTCACATAATAGCACATAATGTAGATAAATATTACCTAATTTTTTCTAGGAAGTAAATCCCATTAAGTGCTTTGAATCTCCCCGTCACTATTTTCCTGTGCATAGAAGGACAATCATACTGCATGATTCTAAAGCATATGGCCTTTATATTTAAGATGTCAGTTGGAGTCATTTACATAAGAGTAAACCTGCCTGAAAGCAGGGTGACCAAGTAAATTTGAATAGAATAGTGATACCAGTTTATTTAAAAAGAAGCTCTGAGCTCAAGAATTATCAGGAACTGAACTGAACTGATCAACTGAAATGATATATATATAAAACAAATCCACAACGATCAAACAAAGGTTTCATAACTATAATTTGGTTGCAGTCTGAGCACATCATGGGGTGATGGGCAAGACTGGATGCCTTATAACAAATATATAAATTTGATGATAACGCAACTGAAGTCAAGAGCAGAAGTCTTCCAAATCAGCTCTTGAAGATTTTGATTTTAATACTAAGAAGGAAACAAATTATATAAAAAGCCACTGTTTCAAAAATGGTCTGCAATTGTATTAAGATACAATATTGTTTTGCCCATTACTAGGATTACCCACACTTTTTCATACTGTCTGTAGATTTCAGGAAGTTCAGTATTCTCTCCAGCTGGCTGGATAGCATTCTGAGGTGGAGCCCCTGGGTCAGGAGTCTAATTCCTTGCTCTGTCTTATAGGAGACAAGGTGGCCTGTATAGCCTTGGGCAAACTACATGATCCCAGAGTACCATCAGAAGAAAGGAATGATAAACAACCGCTGAGTACTTTAATATTCAGAAGATCCTGAGAAGGGTCACCAGAATAAACTGGATGGCACACAATTATTAGTTGAAATATTCCTCCCACCAGGTATCATTATTTGGTACTTAGTGGCACTTCAAGGAATTGAATCAATATCTGATCCAAAGGAAGGAAAACTGACATGATGATTTATAGGGAAAGAATATGTCCTCAGCTTCTAATTGACACATTTATTTTTGGTATGGATGAGAACTAAGAGGTATTGTCAAAAACCTTCTGGAAGTGTTGAGATTTGTGGAGAGATCTGAAGAGAGGAGGAAAGAGAGCCATAATTGTATGCCAGTGCTCAAGGCACTCCAAACATACATGAAAGCAAGGCAGATGGTAGCAAGACAATGTTCAGCAATACAAAGGTTTGGGGGCAAGAATACAAGAACACAAAGGCTATAATCCTATTACGTAAGTCTACTGGTGTAGATCAAATGGCATTAACTGCTGTGTCAAATTTCTGCTAGTGAAGAAGTTGAGGCTAGTATTTCTCATTGTGCACCAAATCACACCATTGCTGTGCAACAAGAAATATAAGACCCATCTTCATAACTAGCAGCAATTTACCACAGCAATTCATGCTATTTTAATTGTAACAGTGGATATAAGCAATAGGATTCTGGCCAATGGGTTTTGAACAGGGTGGATAATCTGCAGCCACTGCATTGTACCCTTAAAACAAAGTGCATCAAGAGGTACAGTGGTGCCTCGCATTACAACGTTAATTCATTCCAGCGAAATCGCTGTAGAACAAAAACGTCGTAATGCGAAAATTAAAAACCCATTGAAATGCATTAAAACCCGTTTAATGCATTCCAATGGGCTAAAAACCCACCGTCCAGCAAAGATCCTCCATAGGGGGGGCATTTTCGGTGGCTGTCTTGTGAGGAATCCTGTTCTATACACATTTATGCATATGGGGGTGGGGTGGGCAGCAAGAGAGAGAGAAATACACCTACATACCATCATTTGTCAGTCTTCATTCGCCAGCTACTGTATCACCTGAACTGTCTCTTCATGATAGAAACATCTGATTTATGGAAAAAATGTGTCCCACTTGACCTATCTGTGCCCATATCTCAGGATCAAAATGGAGTGTGTTTAACACATTATTAGAAGAGGTGTTCCTCAAGCAATTATAGATGCCTGTTTGTCATATCACATAATTTCCCTCAGTGTCTATCTTGCAATCAATAAGCTCTGTTTGATGATTGGCCAGTGGAGGGCAGATACAGGCCAGTCCAATTGCTGACACATGTATTTCTAAGGAAGTTTGTTGTAGGAGAGACAATTTATTACCTGGAGGAAAACCACATTTCTCATCAACTTCCTGTTTGATCTCCAGAAAGGTTACTGTACAGGTTGAAATGCCCCAGAGAGTATTTAAAAAGGGAAATAATAAAGATCATAGATTTTGCCACTACAATGTACCATATGATATGTCTGTGACTATGCTGAATATAATATTCAAAAACTGTCATGATGTCAGGAAATCTTGATCTATCACCATGTTTGTCTCTTGCTTTTACCCATCCTGTTAATGGATGGTCAGGATTAAGAGGAATTCAGGGTCCCCCAGGGAAAGTCGGGCCTCCTGGCCAGAAAGGAGATCAGGGTCCCACAGGACAGACAGGATCACCTGGAAAATGTGATGATTCAGGTAAGTGTTGCAGGTTTGTTAATCTCCATCCACCCTTTAAGTCAAGGTAGAAGACTAGCATGTAAAGGAGGGAACGATTCCCTCTGCTAGACAAATCTTGCAACATGGGCCTAAAGTTGGCAATCTGAAGGGCTGAGGTGAGGACCTTCTTCACCAGCAGTCATAGAAAGCAGGACAAGGTCTGAGGCAAGGGAGGGAGAAGGGGTAGAAGTGGAAGTAGCATGGTGGAGGGGGAAGGAGTTTATGGTTTACACTAGATACCAGATTTCCTTCCAGGATAAACAGACGTTGGGAAAGCGGGGGGGGTGATGCGGAGATAATTTTAAACAGACTCAAAGTAAGGGGATGGCGAGATAAAATCTCTCAAGTCATCTCTGCATAAAGAGGGCACAGAGCAATGTGCTCTCTGGTGTCCCCATTTCAGTGCAGAGAATGTGTGTATTGAGCCACCATCTAAATTTCCCACAGTGATCCAGGGAAATCTGGGGCAGAGTAAGAAATCAAAATACAGTGGTGCCCCGCAAGACGATGTTAATCCGTTCCATTGAAATCGCTGTTTAGTGAAAACATTGTCTTGCGAAAAGCATTTCCCCATTGGAATGCATTGAAATCAGTTTAAAGCGTTCCAATGGGGAAAATAGTTGTCGTTTTGCGAAAATCGCCCATACAGAAGCCATTTTGTGAAGCGCCGATCAGCTGTAAAAATTGCTGTCTTGCGATGCATAGGTCCCGAAAACACCTGTTTTGTGAAGATCACCCATAGGGAAGCCATTTTGCGAAGCCGCCAATCAGCTGTAAAAATTGTCTTGCGAAGCATAGGTTCCGAAAACACCTGTTTTGCGAAGATTGCCCATAGGGAAGCCATTTTGCGAATCCACTGATCAGCTATAAAAATCATCGTCTTCCGAAGCATCAGTACAGGGGGAAAAAACGTCTTGTGAAGCATGGACTGAAACATCGTCCAACGAAAATCGGCCATAGGAAAGACTGTTTTGCGAAGCGATTGCAAAAAGTCATCATCATGCAGATTTGTCATTTTGTGGGGTCATCATCTAGCGGGGCACCACTGTAGTATTTAGACCTACTGTAGTTCCCTGGTGCTGCTGGGAATTGGGGAGGGTGTGTGTGTGTGTAATGAAACCCAAGGTGGCACTTGTGGCATATCTTACCACGATGTCTGGGCCTCTGTAGTGGCTCAGCAATAGTAGGCCACTAACAACAGGATTGCCCTTCTTCATATATACGAAGATTAGTTGAGACACAAGGATCTGCTTTTTCAACACATGCCTGTGAGCATGCTTCTAACGCAAGATATTGTGTCGCCTTGGCAAATATTGTAAGACTAACAAAAACACTTTCTCATTCAGAGCTCAGGGTACTTAAAACTCAGATGCAGGATTTGCACACTCAGCTGCATGCTTTGAGAGAGGAAGTCACCAAACATGTGAAAGGTAAACTGCTGCATGTCCTGCATGTAGTGAAATGGAGAAAACTGTATCATTTGCCTGTTGCTTAGTTTCAACCCATTTTGCCAGAAACCTGTTAGTGAAACCTACTACTGCTACTACAATGTAGACTTTCTTTCTCTTGAAAGATATGTTGAAAGGTAATGCTGAACAGTACAGGCTGTAACTCTGATAGTCACTAAAATGACAGCAGTTTTGAAAGGGTATTAGTATTCTGAAAGTGCTTGCCAGATAATTCTATATCATAATAAAAATGAAATTACATTTTGCAGTCATCTGAATCTGGAAGCTTAGGAGCACAGTTCTGTATATACTACGTTCATTGCATTCAAGTAGTTACACAATTACAGCTTATACTAAGAAGCTGCTTGGAAAAGCAGTGAAAGTAACTCAGAAGATAGCACAAATATATTTACCATATACTTTGATTTAGCAAAGTCTGGGAGTTTTAAAGTCTGGCTAAAAACTTACTTTTGAGATGGGTGACTGAATTTAATTATTGACATGCCTGCGCTGTCATCAAGCATTCATGCCAAGCTTCAAAATAAATCTTTGGAACTTTGAAGGTTTCCCCTCAAAATCCTTTCTGGTTGTATTGTTTAGATCAGTGGTTCCTAACCTTGGTTCCCCAGATGTTCTTTGACTACAACACCCAAAAATTCTAGCCACCACAGATTTTTGGTGAAGGCTTCTTGGAGTTTTAGTCCAAGGACCTCTGTGGAACCAAAGTTGGGAATCACTAGGGATGCAAAACTGACTATATGCTCAAAATTGCTCTGCACTTCTCCTTGCTAATTTCTGGTCTGCTTCTATTGTGACTTGGGTTTTTTGGACTATAAAATCCATAATTCTCCATTTCTGTAGGTTTGGGTCTGTCAAGTGGAATTCCCAGAATGGAATTTTTATCTAAAATGATATGTTTCATAATGTGGCTTCAGAGAAGCTGTTTTAGATAGAACATTTATATAATTTTTAGTGTACCTTTAAAACAATAACAAAAAATGTTATGTCATTTGTTAGCATTCAGCGTTTACTTGAAGTTTGTATCTCAGTGTGATTTCTGATGCAATTGCAAAACAGATGTTGCTGCAGTTAATGTTGAAAGAAGCTGATATTAAATCTCTTACTTTGACAAATATTTTTGCAGTTGAGACTTGTGTAGTTGTAGAGTGGGACATTTTATTACAACTTGCATTAATGCGACATGAACTATTCATTTTTTTTTTAACTTGTGGTTATATTTGAATGGTGTTCAGGGAAATTGAGAAATGTTGGTCAGGGGAAGTCAGGGAAATGAAAATAAAATTTCAGTGGCAATCCTGTGTAGGCTATTTTTGAGATAACAAGTACATGGACCAGCATTGTGAGGGATTTTCTGTCGAGATAGAGGTAGAGGTGTGCAATTCATCTCAGCTGGTAAAAGGCAGACTTGGTCATGGCCAAGATCTGATGCTTCGTTGTGAGGGCTGGGTCCAGCAGCACCCCAATATGAGCCCCCTTTCCCATAGCCATCATTATGTGGACCATGATGATTTTCCTTCCTTCCTTCCTTCCTTCCTTCCTTCCTTCCTTCCTTCCTTCCTTCCTTCCTTCCTTCCTTCCTTCCTTCCTTCCTTCCTTCCTTCCTTCCTTCCTTCCTTCCTTCTTTCTTTCTTTCTTTCTTTCGGTAAATAAAATAAATGGGATATCAAAACAGCAATGCATCGGCCTAGCATGGTATCAGAATTTTACTGCATCAGTTAGGTAATTTTTTTAAAGAAGACAAAATAGAGGATTTCTCCATCCTCCCGTTTAATCTCATAACCCACCTATTACATCACAGGGTTGTCACCTCTGATAACACTGAACACTACTCCATTTGATGTAAACTAAACATCCATAAGGGCTACACAACCTGGATAATTAGCACCACTGTGAATTTTACCAAGAAAAACCCAGAAGCACTGTGCCAGAAAGGAGCTGGAACAGCTTTTAAAAGGGCAGGACGGATCGATCTAAGTAGAAATGGGTGTAGACAGCATAATTGGGTTCACAGCAAGCCTCACCAAGAATGATCTACTGTATATACCTATCAGGACAGGTCCTGAATGATATCCTTACCACATTTTAAAAGTGCCATCTCAAGTGGTGAATGCAGTCCATTCATCAAAGCTCACAATTTACCTCACAAACCCATCTTGAATGTAGTGTGCTCTGCTTTTCAACTGGCCATTGGAAAGTAAATGCAGACACTTTTGGCAAGCTTTGTTGCTGAGGAGATCTCTGCATCTTTAAAGACATTTTTTTTTGTTGGAGGGAAAACAGGTTGCTTGCAGGGAATGCATGTTCTCCTTAACAGCTAGTTTAAAATTCATTTTGCCTCTTTCAGGAAGGCCCAGCTAGCCATATCCTTAAGGGAAGTACATGCAAATTTGAGGGTGAATATAAACTGAAGCCAAAGAGTCCTGGTTATTGAATTCCATATTTTTACAAAAAAAAAAAAAACCCAAAAGACACATGTACGCACATGCACACACCCTGCTTGAACCCTTGACAACATTAAAAGTACAGTTAATAAAAGTGCCAACAGATCTAGTCCAAATCAAATGGGCCATGTGTAATGTCAGCAAGGCAGGTGGGTCTTGGTGGGTCTTGGTTGGAGGATATTTGTGATTTTTCAACACGATAATAAAAATAATTGACACAATTCTGTACAGGTTTCACAAAGCCCTGTAGTTAACTGTGTGGGAGCCAGTATGTGATGAAAAATAAGTAAAATAAATTCATGGTATTTCTGTGTTTTGTTTTGTTTTAACTTTAGTCCTACGTCTTCCTAATGGCATAAGAGTTGGTGAAAAAGTATTCCACACCAGTGGCCTGAGGGGCGCATATGAGACTGCAGAAGCCAAATGTGTACAAGCTGGTGGTGTGCTCGCTTCTCCCAGGAACGCTGATGAGAATCGTGCTCTGCTAGAAATAAGGAAGTCCCATAATGTGAATATAATCCTTGGAATCAATGATATACAAACAGAAGGCACGTTTAGATATCCAGGTGGAGAAACAATTGGATTTACAAACTGGTCAAAAAATGAACCAAATGATGCAGGTGGAGAGGACTGTGTAGAGATGGTTGAAAATGGATTGTGGAATGACTTCCCCTGTAATGGAGAAAAGCTCATAGTATGTGAATATTAATTTAGAGGAAACAGTATCCATTTTAACCATGACTTTTAACTGATTAAATATTTTTTAGCTGATCAAACATCTACTTAACTGTTATATTTTTACAATTAATTTGCCTATATTCAAACACCAGTAAAATACTTTCTTGAGAAAATAAATACATTCTGAGGTAACCGGAAGCAGACACTTTTCCTTCTGCATTGCACTAAAGTCAGAATAGTATTGCTAGAGAGATTGTGTCAATTTGTAAACCCAAACAGGCCTGGCCCTACCCTTCAGTACAGTGAGGCAATTGTCATAGGTAGCAGGTGCGGGAAGGGTACCAATGACAACCTCCCAGCTGTTCTTCCTGGGACCCCTGGTAGCGTTCACCCTTTGTGAGGTGTAAGTCATGTATTATTCATGTTGTATGCTAATGTTGTTGAGAGGCGGAGCCGAGAGAGAGGTTAAAAAGCAGTGCCTGAGAGGAGGAGTTAGTCAAGAGCCAGACAGGAGAGAGAGTGAGAGTGAGTTAGTCAGAGGCAGAGGCAGAAGAGATAGAAATAGTGCTAAGCTGGTTAAGATAAATAGATAGAGAAGGTGGTAATTAATTATATGGCAAGAAGAAAGTATGTATAGAGAGACCTGTGAATGATTTACTTGTGTACAATGAACAACTGAAGAACAACTGTGATTATTATTAACGTTGCTACACTTCAATAAATAAGTTCTGTTTACATTTACCAGACAAGTATTTAGACAAACGTCTTTTATATTGTGGATAGAGCTAATCTATTGGTGACAGTGAGGGGAACAAAGACTGGAACCTTTGTGAGGGCATAAAAAGTAGGTGCTTCATAGAGGAGAATGTCACACCCTCTCCCCAGCTGTTCCCTCTTACTGGAAGACAATGCTGAATATGTCATATAGACTTTCCTGAGTAAGTTGCTAGGTCAACAGCATCCCTTTGCCTCAGATTTCAAGGGCAAAACTTGAGACGAGGAGGCAACTTTTGTCCTGTCCTTGGTCAGGCAAAGATTGGAAATAGTAGTTTTTTCTGAGGTTTTGCAACACAGCTGTCAGTGTTTGCACAACAGAAATCCAGTGAGTTACCCTCCTTTGCTCTCCCCCTTAGCCCAATTAGCCCAATACTGGCATACAAAAAGACTAGCAATGGGAGGGGACAGGAGAGAGAAAAGTTAACTACATGCAATTGTGTCCATTGTGCTCTTTAAAACAACATAGCCAGTGAGTCCTAGTTCCATCTAGGAAAGAGTGGAGATGGGAAATCTAGAGTTCATCCATAGATTTCTAAACAACACAGACATAACCAAATATCCCATGGTTTCCCATTCAAAAGAAACAACATGCTGTAGCACTAGGCTTGTACTTCTTGTCCTATCTGAGAAACTAAGGAAAGTTTGCTGGCATATACTTCCCTAGAATGGGCTCTTCAGTCAGGCTGCACTGTACACAAAAGGGTTTTTCTAGTGCTCACAGATGTGCTCTTGGCCTGAGAGAAAACAAGATCCAAAGTGGGTGCTATGGCTACTGCTGTGTAGACTTCTAGAGCACCTTCGAATGCTGGTAAGAATAACCAGAGGGAACCATATGATTGTATCTTATCTAAATGTCTAACATAGACTTCATCCTGGACATTGGTGTATCACAGGAGTGGGGAACATTTGACACTACAGATATTTTGATCTCTGACATCCTCAAACTCTGGCCTTTGGCCAAGTTGGGTGAAGTTTGTTGGAGCTGTAAGGCTAAACTATTTGGGGATGTGTCTCCTGTCATCCATCATGGTGTTTCACAGTCACTCTGGAAAGAGGCATTAGTCCAAAAAAGTCAACATTACAGAAACTGCATGGTGAAGACCCAGGAACAGAGCACAAAATATTTTGCATTACTCACCATGCTGAGGCAGTCTGGTCACTATTATCACTATTCCACAGCCATTGACTAGCTTGCCAGAAAAATAAAGGAAAATACTTACCAGTCCTCTCTAGCTACCAATGCTAATACTGAACCTTGAAAATACAAAAGTCCAAAAGATGAAATAGAACAATACTTCCGTTGTCACTTAGGACTGGTAAGAGAATGATATATACACATGCATTTTATATGTTTTTTTAACTTGTTTTAACTGATGTAAGCTGCCCCGAGTAGACGTTGTCTAGAGGGGCGGGGTAAAAATTGAATAAGTAAATAAATAAATAAATAAATAAATAAATAAATAAATAAATAAATAAATAAATAAATAAATAAATAAATAAATAAATAAATAAATAAATAAATAAATAAATAAATAAATAAATAAATTTTAAAAAACATGTCAAAATGGCTCTGAAAGTACACCTAATTGGCCTTAGAAGTGTTAGAACAGACAGAGTTCTAACTCCTGTCCTCTGAAGATGCCGGCCCCAGAGACTGGCAAAACATCAGGAAGAAAAACCTCCAGAACATAGCCAAACAGCCCGAAAAACCTACAACAACCATCAGATCCTGGTCGTTAAAGCCTTTGAGAATACAATATTCAAAGATTTTGAGAATACCTATAAAGTTTTTGCCAACTATTTCCCATTTTGAATGGAATTCCATATTCAGTGGAAATGTATGTAGAGACACAAAGGGTCAATCACAAGAAATAAAACTTTCCGTGTAAATTTATTTATGTATTTATTTATTTATTTAATTTATATGCCGCCCACACTACCCATGTCAACGTCCTTAATCTTTGTGATTTAAAATAATACAGGAAGGAGGGGTGGACTTTATCAGCTCCCTCCTGCTAATCTGGTTATGGATTTCTCTCCTGTAAACTGTCCTCCTCAACTGTCACCTGACTCCCAGACCACATTATTCCAATCATGCCAACCAATCAGCTACTCAACTGCCAACCTCATGAGCACTCCACACAGGACCATCCACAACCCAGGCACTGTTTATATACAAACCTGATATAGGCAGTCAAACATAAATGTATACACACAGACTCAAAATGGGTGGAATCACTACGTATACTTCCCCAACCTGGTGTCCCTCCACCTTGGTCCATGCTGGCTGGGATATTGAAAAGTTTAGTCCAACGCAAATGTGAAAGGCACCAGTCTGAGGAAAGCTGCATTGCAGTGAAAGAGACAGATTCATGTGTGTGGTGAATCTGCTTTAGTGTTTAGTCTGAATTTTTAAAGAGCTATCCAAGCTTCAGAACCTAGTTGAGGGACAGGTTTCAGCACCTTGGATACTCCTAAATTCCAAACTAAAATCTGGAGTGGATTCACTGTCCTCATGAGATTGGAGTCAGACCAGCTTCCGCAGTTTCAGCTGATGATTTGGACTGTGGAAGAAAATCCTTCAGAGCACATACATCTCCAGCTGAAGAAAAGTGTCAAACTGACTTTTTATTAGAAAAGTGGGAGCTATTTAGGAAAAGAAATAAGTTCTTTGGGGCAGTGAAAAATAAAATATGGTTTGAGACTGAGAGGTAAGAAGAGAACTGAGATGGTAGCTCTAAGCCGAAAGTGCCAGGGATATAGGTTTAATGAGTCTGCCCATCTACAGAGTTGCTTTCATCTCTGCTATACAGCATACATTTGTAAATAAATAAGCCACTACAGAAACACTACCAGTCACCAATAGCCTCAAGCCAAGTACTCGCAGCTGTTGGAACTTCTCATCTCTCTTAAACCACTTTAAATACTCTTAAACTATTGTTCACCTTCTGGAAAAGAATTTGAGGCCTCTCAGGACATTAAAGAATGTTGTTTAACTGCACTGACAGATCAGATGTGGATCTAAACCTTGCTCTTTTTGGAAATCGTATTGTTTGAACAACCGTGCACACAGATGGTTTCCCCAAGAATAAGTTTCAGTTTCACATACCTTGAGAGATTAAAAGAAAGTTGATCCAAAATTACACATCAGAATGTTAAGCAACAGTAATCAGAACATTCATGTGTGGCTATAATTTATCGTAGGCCAACAAATCTATGTACTCAAAGAAGCCATTCTGGAAAAGTGGTGGCCTGTTGTCCATATTTTCCAGTAAATTAGTTGGGAAAGAAGTTGTTCTAAAAGAGTACACACAAATGATGCAGTAAAAAGACCAGTGCTGAAATCTCCAACCTTGTGCAAGAACAGAGATAAGATAAACAAACTTACCTCAGTGTGTGTTTTCATGCAATTTTTCCTGTTAATCTCTAAAAAGAACAGAAATATACTCCTTTCTAGGTCAGTCTCCATCTTTCTTCAAACCAATTGAATCCCTGCAGTTGATAAAGGAAAGGGATTGGGACTGGTAAGTAATTCTGCTTTACATTAATGGTGGATGAAAACTATTATTTTGCTTTCTAATCACCCTCATTTTAATAGGGTTCTTTATCCAACTGCCTGTCTTCATGTACTTAGAACAACGGAATGAAGGATAACTGAATGCTTCTGTGGGGTTTCAGATTACACAAGCAATTAAATCTAAGGCTGAACAATTTAATCAATTACTAGGTCAATTAAATAATAAGCTAACAGTAATGTAAGCCCCATTAATTCAATGAATCTACCCTAATTGTGTGTGGGAGGGAGTGCACCATCCAGAATTCCATTGTTATGCAGTCTGCAAGTTGCTTATGGAAATGCACCCACACTTTCCTATCTGCATAGCAATGCAGCTGGAGATATCTGCATGTAGGCATGAGAGGTCATAGTAAACACCTCCCTAGTCTCAACTAAGTACACAGGTTTGCCTGTATAACACTTTTCAAAGAAATATAAGCCCAATTTGGTTGTTCTCCTTAGGGACATGCACTATACACAAGGAGGAGGTTAGTAAGGGGCATGTGCTAGCTCCTGTCTTCTTTAGCACCCTCTTTGCCCACTCTTTCTGAAAGGTGGCTATTTCTAGACAAGAGTCTTTTCTCCCTTGTATTTTTGACACACATTTTTCCAGGGTTCAAATATCGCAAGGAGAGCTCCCATGGACAAAGGAGGCTGTTCTCCAGAAGTTGTTCCCTCATCTCCTCCCCCCCATGCAGAGGGGTGAGCACAATGAATGAAGGGGCAGAGCTAGATACATATTTCTGGTTTCATCCTCATGGACAGCGCTTCCACATGAGGGCAGTGCCTGAACCTGTCACACATATCTCTGAAATAGTGGGAGGACTGCACTGCTGGAGCAGCAGATGTTCAGAATCCGTCAACATAGTACAGTCACAACATCACTTGTAGGTGAGCAATACAATAAATGATTCCATTTGTTTCATGGCTTAATGCACTAAATATTCTGAGCCAACAATTAAAAGCATTGAGATATCCCTGCTTCTAAAAAGTACTTATGTGTTACAGTATACTTTTTATCTTGCATTTTTGTGTCTTTTCATCATCAGGTTACACAGAAGCCTTCCAGAAGCTACTCCCTACAACTCATTTTTGTCTTGCACGTGTGGGGGATGGGCACAAATTAAGTGGTGCATTTTGTATGAAGTCCTCTGTGTGGTACCACAGGTGCTGTGTGTTTCTCTCTCCCAGCCAGCTAGCCCACTCATAATCCAGTATGTGACGGATTGTGAGTGGGCCAGTTGGCTGGGAGTTGGGAATATGTGGCACCTACTCTACACCTAGAGTATTTTGTACAACTTAATTTGTGCCCATCTCTAATGTGTGTTTTTTTAATCTGTAAAATGGCGTACAAAAGTGAGCAAACTGATCGAAACACAATGATGGAAATCACTTGCTGGTCCCATGTAGAATAATGCTGAGTTAATGGGATTTGCACACATGCTAATTAATCATTTAGCAATTGATTCAATCAGTCTACTCTAATTAGAAGTAGCAACTGTATGTAGGCCATTGCCTTATCATATATGTAGCACATGTCTGTAAATCCACCTCTCTCTATACAGAGGTAAATCTGATTTATTCTACAACACTGTGCATGGAAAGAAATGCTCAAATGCTTAACCATAAGTAATGCTGCTGGCTACATGGGATCTGCATTCAGATATGCATTTGGATGCACATTTGATTTACATTCATGGTTCCTCGTCTAACAAGTGATTTACTGCAGAAGCCTGTTTCTCCAAATGTTGCCCCTTTTTCTGGAAGTGATGCATATGTTTAAGTTAATTTGCTAATTATTTCATTGTCGTGTCTCTGAGCCAAAGGATTCTCAGATCTGTAAAGACAGTAAAGATCTTTAACAGAATTTGTAGTAACCTCAAAACCACAGCCCATTTGAGTGATGTCATAACCACTCAAAATGGACCTCGCAACATTTAATGTAGATCTGCCTGTAGTTTTGTGACCAAAACACAGTTGTTTCCCATTAGTTTTTTGTTTTAGCTCTATGCAGGCATTCAAAAATTGACCTGAAACAATGAGTAGAGAGAGAGAGAGACTTCTAGCTCCACCCCACATCTGTCATGAAGGACAGTTTGAAAAGGTGAATGTCCACCACACATGGAATGCCTCCATGTAAGAAAGAACCCCGATTTTTCAGGATTCACAGTCACATGGAGAAACTACATGTAGAGGAATCCTTCATCTCTAGAGTTTCCCTTTCAGTGTGGAAACAGTGACAGATGGGGATAAGGCTAAAACACTCTTCCTGCTGATACTTCCTCATTATCCTTTTTTTTCCACTTCAGAAGAGGCTTTTATGTCATGGACAACAACAAAGTGATGATAAGCAATCTTGTAAAGCATATGCTCCAAGCAATCTCTTCTTAACTTGTCCTCTGTCTCAGGAATCAGCAATGCATCTTCTGCGACTTTATGCAGCCCTTCTGCTGGGAACATCACTGTCATTAGCAGCAGTGTCTGAAACAAGCAGATTCGACTCCAACACTTGCACAGTGGTGGCCTGCAGCACCCCAGGACTCAATGGTTTACCTGGAAGAGATGGGAAAGATGGTACCAAAGGAGAGAAAGGGGACCCAGGTAGCATGATTGTGGTTCTTGGCATAACTATATAACAGGAAGGGAATTAACAGTGGTATGGTTTGCAATGATATCAACAAAAGCACATGTCTACCCATGTGTTGTCCCTGAAAAAGACGCTGATGTTAGGAAAGTGTGAAGGCAGGAGGAGAAGGGGACGACAGAGGATGAGATGGTTAGACAGTGTCATCGAAGCAAACAACATGAATTTGACCCAACTCTGGGAAGCAGTGGAAGACAGGAGGGCCTGGCATGCTCTGGTCCATGGGGTCACGAAGAGTCGGACACGACTAAACGACTAAACAGCAACACCCATGTGTTGAATACATGATGTGGAACACATGGTGCTTCAGTCTAGAAGATGAGCTTTTCATAGGAAGGACTGCTTTTTGTGGGGAGGAATATAGTCAATAAGTTTTTATTTTGGTCAAACACCAGGAGTCGCAGTGAGGGGCCAACAGGGTCCCCCTGGGAAAGCTGGGCCTCCAGGACCACATGGAATCCAAGGACCTACAGGCCAAAAGGGGCAAAAGGGAGACACCACAGGTAAGAACCTAATTCATTCAGGCTAAGTTCAGCCTGCATTAGTCCCAAAGGACTCTGGGTAACTACAGCTCCCAGAGTTCCACAGCCAATATGGCCAGAGGGAGTAGCAAGTTGGAAAATGTTACTTTTCTAAGCTCTGCATTTGGATCTAACTATATAACACCTACAATCATGTACTACAGTCTACCAGCAGGCAAAGAATGGATTGAACACACACCTCTCCTTTACTCTATTTATTTGTGTAAATAGAGTCCTTTATTCTATTTATTTGTGGACTTGAAAAAAAAATCTAATCAAAAACCTTAACTTTTACCATGTTGCATAGAAAAGCTTTGAGCATCAGATCCTGCCCCTCCATTGTGGCTGTTGAAACTTGGTTGGCAAATCCGAATCTTTCTTCTTCTAAAGTTCCACTTAAAAAGCTATGTGGTCAACTAATCCATCCTGTTTTAATGTCATCAACAAATCATGTAATTACAGGATTTCAATTTCATTTAATCATGGGATTACATGATGTTTTAAACCAGCCCACAGGACTTATTGGCCTTGTAGAGAAAGGCTGAGCAATGTCAATTGGCTTGTGTACTAAATTCTTCTCCTCTGACTTGTATAAGGCAGGAAATGACCATTAAAAAGCAAAACATGCAGGAAACCATACCCATCTAGTTTATGTTTTGGGACTCCAAAGTTAAAAGGCTTGTAGGGTGGTGGGGTGGGATAGCATGGCCCCTAAAGTGAAAACCACCACTCCAGGAAGCCTACAGGAAGAGAAGCAGGACTGTTTGGGTAAAAAAAATGGAAGTTCCCTGGTGGGTTCTGTGTGGCCTTTTGTGTTCTGTGTGTATAATGTCGGATGGACTATAATAGGGCTTTCAAGGTAAGAGAGATATTCAAGGAAATATTTTATTAGTTCCATGCCCCCAGTGAGTTTCCACAGCTGAGTAGGGATTCAAATTCAGGTTTCCTCAGCCCTAGTGTGTCACTCTGCCCACTACATCACACTGGGTATTGGGGAGCTGTCCACAGCCTGCAGGCCGCAATGCCTACCTCTGCTGTAGAGGGTCAAAGTCTAGTCTATGGACTCTCCCTCACCAAGCCCAGTCTTGTGTAGCCTTCCTGGTATTTACAGGCACTAACTGAGTCCAGAAGTTTGGTTGAGAGTACTTCCTCCTTTCTCCCGTTTCCCAAATGGAGAAGAAAAAGGAGGATGGAATCCAGTGACTTTTAGCTGGCAGTTGTGGGTGCCAGTTGAGTACCCTTCACTCCCACTCTTCCTTTCCTAGACAGAGGAGGGAGATGCTGAGTCTGCACCCCAAACACCTACTTGGAGATTTGACTGGGAACCAAATAACCTTAAAAGTATGACTGTTCCACCAATGTCATCTGGCCTATATTAGGCTGCAGGAAGGAATCTGCCCATCCCCATCATGCCTCCCCATCTCACCACTGGGCTTGTGGCATATGTATTAGGTTCTTAGCCAAAACGTGGAACATATTTAGCCACAGAATCTGAAAGTACACCACAGATCATTTGCCCCCTGTTGGCATCTCCTCTACTGTACGTTCACATGGCAGAAGCATAAAGGAAGCCCCTTCAAGAAATGGAATGCTGCAAACCAGCCTAAGCAGCTTAAGTCACTCCTCAATTGCTCCTATAATTCATAGAATCATAAAATCACCATAAGGTTGGAAAGAACCTTGGAGGTCTTCTCGTCCAACCCTCTGCCCAAGGCAGGAGACCTCATACCATCCCGGACAGATGGCTATCCAATCTTTTCTTGAAAACCTCCAGTGATGGGGCACCCACAACATCAGGAGGCAATTGAGTTTAACTTTATTCTATTCTTTCCCTCATTTATTGAAGCAAGCTGCTACTTCCTCCACCTCCACCCCATGAATAAAGTGGTCCCTCCTTCCTCCTTCTTTAACTACATTTCCCATCTCTTTTAAGCTGAGGGGTTTCCGACTCTGTATTTGTACATGGAATTAGGGATTCCACAAAAGCCAAAAGATGCAGAAATTCTTCTGAAGTTCAGCAAAGCTGGGTGTTGTGCTGAGATAGCAGATGAACTACAGAGGGCCGACAGAAATAGCCTTGAATTCTATCATGAGAAGAAAAGGCTGTAACAGTCATCTAAAGATCAATATTAATGTAACAGACTAATTTATAGCATCTTGGTGCTAGGGACTGAAATCAGTCTAGATGATAAATCTCTGTTTAAACAAAATGAAATGTTTGTATTCCTTTTGTCACTGTTTTTTTCCCTCTTAGCTGTTGACACCATTCAAAGAAAAGTTACGGCTTTGGAAAATACTATCCAAACTCTTCAGGCTGATCTCAGCAAAAACAAAAAGAGTAAGATCAAACAGAATATTCCACTGCTTTGCTTTTAACATTATTTTGAAGTGCTTTCTCAAGTTTGTGTGTGTGAGACAAAGACCGAGACACTAAAAGAAGACAGGGAGAGTATGGGGGAAAGAGGTTGCTAACAAGGATATTCCGGAGACAGTTTCTCCAACATTAGGTCCTTAGCCAAAGCTTGGAAAATCATTGTGGACCACAGCTCCCAGACGTCTCTAGCCAGCATCATCACTGAAAGCTGTAGTATTTAAAAGATAATTTTTCCAACTACTGTTCTTTGATTCATTCCAATTCTACACCCCTTAGACAACTAGCAGCATGAAAGCCACTTCCAGAGTTGCATGTTAGATTTAAGCTTGAAGCATTACTTTTTAATGGAAACTTGCTGTGTTACTCATTACGTTCTAAGAGGAAAGCTGGCATTATTATTATCTGGACCTCAAAAAGGTACAGTATGTGCCTACCTTGATGTTGGGGCACTCACCACCTTGGTGCATGCACTCGTAATCTCAAGATTGTACTACTGTAATGCGCTCTACGTGGGGCTACCTTTGAGGCTGCTGTGGAAACTACAGGTGGTGCAGAATGCGGCGGCCAGACTACTTGGTGGAGTGAAAAAATTCCAACATATCTCACCCACTGTGGCCGCACTGCACTGGCTGCCCATCCATTTCCGTATCGACTTCAAAGTGATGATGCTCACGTACAAAGCCCTAAACGGTTTAGGGCCTCAATACTTGGCGGAACGCCTACTCCCACCAAGATCTACCCGTGTCACTCGTGTGAGCCAGGAGGTGAGGCTGAGGAGCCTAACGCCGAGGGAGGCCCGGAAGGAAAAGACAAGAAACCGGGCCTTCTCGGCGGTGGCTCCTCCCCTCTGGAACAACTTACCTCCTGAGATTCGCGTGGCCCCCTCGCTGGGTATCTTTAAGAATCAATTAAAAACATGGCTGTTTCAGCAGGCCTTCCCATCAGATAATCCCTGACGCCCCTTGACACCTTTTTCCTCTCTTATTGTTCCTCCCACCTTGTGTAATGTCTTACTATTTAATAATTGCTTTGTATATCAATTTTATTGTATTATTTATGTTGTTAGCTGCCTAGAGTGGTCCTGACCTGACCAGATAGGCGGGATATAAATTAAATTAAATTAAATTAAATTAAATTAAATTAAATTAAATTAAATTAATTAATTAATTAATTAATTAATTAATTAAATTTCATATCGTTAATGTGTTGCACTGTAGTGACCAGTACACCAGAAAAATGCTAGGGAATATTGTCTGGTTCCCTGTAGAGCCATTTACACTTTGAGAATACTTTTTAAAAAAATCAAAGCAGTGCTTCTCCTTTGCTTAGGTCTAATCAGAGATTGCATTGAACCGTGAAAAAATCCTGTCCAATACCTTAGAAATATCTTTAAAAATAATCTGGGGAAGTAATGAGAACACATTGCTTTTGCCAAAAAAGTAATGTTCCTGAGTACTCATTACATTGCTGTAGAAAGGTATCTTAGTTCCTTGTTACACAAAAGGTAACTAATTACAACTAACTAGAGGGACGTGGTGGCACTGCGGGCTAAACCACAGAAACCTCTGTGCTGTAAGGTCTGTAGATCTTCAGCTGTAAGATCTAATCCTCGTGACGGAGTGAGCACCCGTCGCTTGTCCCAGCTCCCGCCAACCTAACAGCGTGAAAGCATGCAAATGCAAGTAGATAAATAGGGACCATCTCGGTGGGAAGGTAACAGCGTTCCGTGTCTAAGTCGCACTGGCCATGTGACCACAGAAGATTGTCTTCCGACAAACGCTGGCTCTATGGCTTGGAAACGGGGATGAGCACCGCCTCCTAGAGCCGAGGACGACTGGACAAAAATTGTCAAGGGGAACCTTTACCTTTACCTATGTGATTTGTAATTGCTTGCTTCCAAGCTCTGTATTAAATGAATGCAAAATCTTGAATGGGCTCTTCCTCACACAGATCAGAAATCCACCAACTCTGGAGGAATGGTCCCAGTCCCTAAAGAAATGGTACAAGTCAGGGAAATTGCCCCTGTTCCCAGACAGCCACAGGATTCATGCACACACCACAGAATACACAGCATAAAGGCAAAAGAACAGCTCTTTAGCTACAGGATGTACAAGTAAAAGGCGCATTCCTCAGGACATTTTCGGGCCGAGATTTTTCCAAACCATGACCAGTATCTAGAGCATCTTCTCTTTTTTGTTTTTATACTGTATATCTGCTGGATGACTTCTTAGTAGGGGACCATCAGAACAGTGGCACTTGTATTTGGACAAATTTGATATATATTTCTGTAATGGTGATCACAATTTCATGGTCACTGACTGGAGGGTTCCAAAATCTGTAGTCCAAAAAAAAAAAAAAGGAACTTTTTCAAGTTCTGCAGAGTGGTGGTCATTCATGAGAAGTGCTTAACTTTGGGTCATGTACATGGTTTGTGCAGACAGATTATGATATTTACTTCAAGCTGTTCCTACAGATTCTCACAGGGATATGCCTTTCTCTCTGTTTCTAGTTCTGATGTTGCAGGGAGCCATCAGTGTTGGGCAGAAAACCTTTGTTTCAACTGGCAAACATGACACATTCGCAAATGGAAAAACTCTGTGTGCCAGCGCGGGGGCAGCCCTTGCCACCCCAAGGAATGTAGCTGAGAACACAGCTCTGACAGAGGTTATGAAGAGGAAATCAGAGCATGCTTTCCTTGATATCAACGATAGACAGACAGAGGGCAAATTTGTATATTCAAATGGAGAAACTGTAGGTTACACAAACTGGGCAGGAGGAGAGCCTAACAATGACAATAATGAGGACTGTGTTATACTAAATGAGAGTTCGCGATGGATTGATGTTCCTTGTCACTATAAATACCTGATTATTTGTGAGATTTAATTGGTGTACCAAGAACCCTAATTTTGTAGACACAATCTGCCAGCGGCTGGTAACATAAGCAAATGGATTCAGCTCTTCAGGCCTGTATGGATAGGTAAGAATTCTGTCATTCAGTTTGTTCTTTCTTGGAATTTATCAAAACCGACAAAACTCACATGTGGAAGAGAGTGAAAATAACAGATTTGCTCAGCCCTACTAAGGATGAATGAAAACTTCATTTCTGGTTTGTTTATTATTATTTTTAACTGAGTTTGCTGGCCTATTACTGAGTGGGGCCTCTGGGCTATCTAGACTGCACAAAAGGAATCCAATACACACCATTCTTTGGGAAGGGGAAGAGGTCACAATTTTATTGGTTAAAGCAGCAGTCCCTGGCCAGCATTAGGGGATTGGATCCAGTCCATCAGGAAGCCCAAATGCCCCCTCATGCTTACCTCTGTTTGCTTCAGCAGCCACTGAATGTTCCACCAGAAGTAGCCATTTTCTAGGGACCACCCAAGCATACACCACTCCATGATGGGCATGTGAGGGCAGGGATTGAGCCACTAGGCCTCCAAGCTAGGCCAGACTATGACTCTGCTCCAATCTCCCAATTTTGGGTGGTTCATTTACCATTCTGGGGATTTGTCTCCTGTCTTCACCCTTAAACTGTCTGGTTTCTACCTGGATGCCCTGAACTGCCAACAAAGATGGGACAAAATCAATATACAGCAAAAGAGCATTGTAGTGATACACTCAACCCTTCACTCTTGCAACCAATAAAATAAGCTCAATATTCTGCCACCATAAAAGAGGGAGGGAGGAAAAGGGACAGTGAGCAGCAGACTGGACAGGGAGTGGCTATGCCCTCCTGTTTTAAAGCTGGACAGGTGGAACTGAGTGGAAACTCCCCTTTCCTGGTCAACCAGTCCAGCAGACTCCACCAATATAAGGCCGGCCAGGGAACCCAACTACCTGCTGGCCAATCAGGAGCTGAGAGGGGGATCCCTGGCAGTCACCCCCAGCCTGTCTTGCCAAACTGCCACTATGCCTGCCCGGACATCCCAAACCTGGGGAATCCTTCTTGGCAGCAACAAGCTACACTCATGTAAGTCTGGGACCTTAGTTTACCAGCATCTCTAAAATCTGAATATGAGGAAAAGTGAAATGGAGAGATTTGTCCATCTGTAATAGAGCTGGATTATTTTTAAGAGAGTAGGAAATCAAAGGAATTATTGCAGTTGTTTGCATGCATAGTTTTTGCTTCTTAATTATTTTGGTTAAGAAATCTTTTCAACATCTTGCAATAGAAAGTGACAAAACGTGATTTCCAGTATGACAGAGATGAGCAATCACACGCTGTGGATGTGCTACTGTCAGCTGGGAGGCAGAGAGTAGACCAGCTGATTGTCAGTCTCCAGCCTCAGTTCATAAAATATCGGCTCTGTGTTGCTCAGATCAAGGATTTACACATGCAAGCGGAGATTTAAGCATACACAAGAGTTGCTCAGATTTCCGGTTGGTCTATGAGGTTAAGTTGAAAAGTCTTTGAACTTGTCTTTCATTCCAACATACAGGCAGTAACACATTGTTACTGCATCTCGTGTGTGTGTGTGTGTGTGTGTGTGTGTGTGTGTGTGTGTGTGTGTGTGTGTGTGTGTGTGTGTGTGTGTGTGTGTGTGTGTGTGTGTGTGTGTTTCAGAGAGAGGGAGCTGTCCAAAGTACTAAACCCATTTGGGGAGCCCAGAATAAATCCAGTTTGTGAATACAGTGGTGCCACACACCACAACGATAATCCGTTCCCCTGAAATCGATGTTAAGCGAAAACATCATCCAGCAAAAACAGTTTCCCCATTGGAATGCATTGAAACCCATTTAATGCATTCCAATAGGGAAATTATCTCGTCGAAGATCGTCCATAGGGGAAGCCATTTCGGAGTGCCGATCAGCTGTTAAAATGGCTGCCCTGCGAAGCATGGGTCCTGAAAACACAGGGCAGCCATTTTGCAGAGCCAGAAAACATCGTCATCTTGTGAACAAATGGTTCGCAAAACACGGACTTAATCGACGTCAAGTGAAAATCCCCCATAGGAAACATAGTTTTGCAATCGCTATAGCGATTGCAAAAAAGTCACCGTCCTGCAGATTCATCATACAGCGGGGTCATCGTCTAGCGAGGTACCACTGTACGGGATATTGTGCTTCTCTGTCTACAATTCAAAATGCCAGAAAATTGCCCAATATTGCTGTACAATATTGTGCCCATGTGGGCAGCAGGAAAAAGGATCCCACGGATTACATAACAAAAGTCAGCCTGTATGTTGACTGACATCAATGTCAACAGTCTAGATAGCCTAGAGCAGTGGTCCCCAACCTTGGTCCTCCGGATGTTCTTGGACTACAACTCCCAGAAGCCTTCACTACCACTTCTGCTGGCCAGGATTTCTGGGAGTTGAAGTCCAAGAACATCTGGAGGCCCAAGGTTGGGGACCACTGGCCTACAGGATACCTTCTTGCACTCACTATCATTCACCAAGCAGGGGGAAATCCCAGGACCTGGCTCTTCCCCCCTCCCATCATTTAACCACTTCTCACCCAAACAAAAAACAATTGTCAGAGTTATTCTTCAACAAGTTCTATAGGTATGTATCACTTGGATTTTCAGATCTTGGATTTTGCAGATTCAGAGGATGGTGGTCTTCTTTCTTCTCATCTGCATTAGGAACCTTCTTTTTCTTTGCTGAAGCATGTTGTCAGCAGAGCATGATCTTTGCTGCTGCTCTCAGTTTTGAGTCTGGATGCCAATGTTTCAAACACAAAGTGATGATTCATAAGTTGTAGTATTAAGGAGGAGGCTGAGAGAATAATTTACAATATTTGTTGCTCCATTCATCTTGATATAGAACAACAAATCAGGAAATACGGAACTGAATTTAGCATACATTTTTCAATGCAAAAAACAAAGCCTACCAGATACCCTAATTTGAACAATTTCCCAACTTTCCTAAAGGTTCAAGTATACTGTATTCCCAAGAAGCATCATTTTGCAAAGAGCCCTGAATGTGATTTAAAATGAGGTTTTGCAATGTATCCATACCTTTCCTTTACAAGGAAGTAGTCTTCTCAAATTCTGGCTACACTGTGCACCATTGTTGAGCATGAAAGAATGCCAACCCCGAGGGAACATTCTTTCCCAATACATATTGGCTGGGAGTGCTATGCACCAGATTGTATGAGGTAGAAATCATTCCAAATTCATGTAAAGTCTTTGGGGATAAACAATCCAGTACCTTTCAGCTGCAGAGTCATGTACTTGAATGCACACAGTTAATCTGAAAGATATATTTCTCCTAGGCATTTTGATTACTTCGTGCCTCTGAGTACAAACTAATGTTGTGGTAAACTAATGTTGCCATGCCTGCTTCATAGAATGCAGCCCAGAAAGCTATCTTCTAATTTCAAAACCTTTGCTCTACAAACATGTTGTTTGCATGTTTTCCAAAATATGTCCTCCCATCTTGTGAAATTAATAAAGGGAGGGGCTGGGAATTAGCAGAGCTTGTCACTGGAAATCAAGGTCAAAATCATCCATATTAGGTGAAAAAAAGATAGCGAAGAAAGATAGGGGAGAATCAACTCATTTGAAATGCAGTATTGGAGGAGGGCCTTGCAGATACCATAGATAGTTGAAAACGCAAGTTAAGTGGGTGCTCAATCAAGTCAAACCTGAACTCTCACTAGGGCAAAAATGAATAAACTGAGGCTATCCTGCCTTGCACATATAATGAGAATACAGAACTGACTAGAAAAGACAATATTACTGAGAAAAATGGGGGAGCAGTAAGAAGACCTAACATGAGATGGATTTGTTAGTGCGTGAACACGCGAAAAAGTTTCAGCAGAGTAACTTCAAGGTCCTTGTGGCAAAATGACTCACACAGACATGATCAGCTTCTTCCACCACCAGACGTATATTTACAGGATATTTACAGATATACAGAGCGACAGCACGACACCATGAATTCATCCGAAGAGCAGGAATACATCTTCTCTGTACAGTCCACATATATACAGTTATGCCTCTGGCCGTGTCCAATCAGCACAATGTTGCATCATCTTTGAGCCAGCCCTCCTGAGTCACAGTGACTCAGCATTTTGACACACCTGAACATCATGGCTGCTCATTAGGACATTTGTTCTGCTCAGGCCTGTAAATTTTATACTCTGACAGGATTGACTCAATAAAATAATCCACAGCTGTTGGTTTGCAAGAGCTGTGCAGAACTTCCTGAACAAGCCAACATCCCTATGCCAGTTTTGGCCCAGAACTGATTAACATGGTTTTCACACACATGGTTTGAATAGCATTTAAGTTTCTCTCATGCTGTTAATGTGCATGTATGAAAGACCATTTTAAAGTGTGCTTGCATCAAGTTTTCAGTAAGCTGATAACCATGCAGAAAGATTCACAACCAAATTTCAGTCTTTAGAGAAGAGCTGTGCCTTCGTAGCTTTGCAAATGCTTTGCTCACAGCTTATCATGTGTTAAATACCTCAGGTAATTCCCTATAAGGTGAAGTATTTTTACAACCATACACAGAATCTCCTTGCAAGCACGAATGCCAAGAAGCCTGTTTGGCCATGAAGGGGTTTCAAAAGTTCTCCTCCTGAGAGTCAGATAAGTTGGTCCTTACTGACAGGGTCAAACATTCAGACTGTCCAGGACTGGAGCTGATTTTCCCTTTGAAAACCTCATATTAAGGTGCTGTTTTGTTTGAAAAATCCTGATCCTCTTTTGGATTTTTTAACATATGAGAAAATACTTTGAATATGCTTCGCAAAATTCCCAGAAGATATATGACAAAATGTCCCCCTTTCTGGAACCCTGACACTTCATTACTCTACGTAAGGTAAAGCCATTTTTAGACTCCATTTCATAATGGCTGTGAACTTTAGTTGACCTGCAGATCTTAGCAACAATATATCCATTCCTAAAACTGTTCCTGACAAGCTTTAGCATGCATGCTCATTGTTAAAAAAAGTCTATACTGTATTACTGTTTCTCACACTTGGAAGTCCTTTTTTTTTTTTTTTTTTTTTTTAAGACCAGTATTACACCCCCTACAGCCTAGATTCTCTCCAAATAAAGCAGGTGATGCCAAGAATTTGCTTTCAAGAGAAGCAAGATTGGTCCTTTCAATTTATGCAAGTTATTTTAAATCAGGGGTAGCTGAACAAGGGAAACAGTTTTACTTTTAATCATCATAACTTGAAAACTCTTTGTCCAAACTTTTCTAGATTAGGCGCACAGCAAGAGTTGACTGCTACAACTGTGCCCAATTTAGTGCTGGTCTGAAGCCCTCTTTTAAAACGTATACATTTTGTTCAGGCTGCCTCAGTTTTTAAAATTGCCTTATAGAATGCTGTTTTGCTTTGATAGACATCAGAGCTGCACTTTTCTCGGCTATAATAAGTTTCTAAGTCTCTTTTGAAAGCCTATAATAAAGGGGCCTAAACTGTTGAGCACCCTTTCTTACTTCATGAAGAGGTGAAGTGTGTTTTTCTGCTTACAAGGATTTATTTTTATTACTTGAGAGAAATAAAAACTGTATGGTTTCTCTACAGTACTTTTGCATCTACAAATATATAAGCAGAATATTTTATGCACAACTTCCTAAAAACATTTGTAAAAGGCTTCATACACACTAACACTGCAGTGAATTGCCAAGGACAGAAAATGTATTGCAAAGATGCCCCCTTGTTCTTTACCTCAGACAGCAACCTGTCATTAGTCAGCCGTATAAGAAATTCAACTTCCAAGACTTCCCACAGTTCTTCAGAGGTTCCATCTAAAAATCAGCATTCCATTTTCTGCCCTGCACAATAAGATCATGATCTGTTTCTACATTTAATGTTTTTACTGGTTTATTGCATCTCACATTGCATCTAGTTTCTGATAATGAAATTCTTTTCACATTGCTCAGGACAACAAGAGCCATAAATAGGAAGAGATGTAATTTCTGGTACTGGAAAATAACATAAATTCAATGAATGCACATAGTACATTTTCTGAGACACATTGTATTTTTCTTGCCTTTCTAGGCAACCTCTCTGTATGGTTCTTATGAGAAAATATGTCTCTATATTCAGTAATTGGTGTTTTTGAAGTACAAAACAGGGCTTTTAAACGTTTGGTTGAGTATTTTGGTTGAACATTTACATGGAGATGCACAAAAAAAACTCCCATATATCTATGATTGTCCTATACTGTATATTCAACTGAAATATAATATTTTTGAATTTATTTCACATTGGTTGTGTTTCTATACTCTATAGATATAGGAAGACAATTTCAACCTATGCAAAGTCAATGTGATGATCACCCATGTCACTCATGCCATTCATATTCATGAGCTGATTTGCATGAACCTATGGGAAGACTGAAGAGGCGGAGTCAGCAGCTACATGAGGTTTGGCAGGAGAAGGAGGAGTCAGATAAAGGCTAGTTAGTCAGAGAGAGAGGGAACAGATACTCAGAGAGATAAAGCTGGTTAAGAAAATAGGTAGAGAAGATGGTAATGATATAGCAAGAGAAAAGAAGTATGTACTGAGAGAACTGTTGATGAATTGCTTAGGTATAATGTGTATCTGAAGAACTGTTATTTTTCAGTCTGCTTCGCTTCAATAAATAAGTTCTGTTTCTGTTCACAAGTCAAGTGTTCAGACAAATGTCATTTATATTGTGGATTGAGGCAATCCACTGGTGGCAGCAAGATGAAAACGTGACGTGAGCCTTTGTGAGGGAAAGACAAGCAGGGGCCACAAGGGCGAACACCACAGTCTGAAGTGAACTTAAGAGAATTCTTGGGTGGAACATCTCTACCAGCATTTTAAAGGACTCTGAAAAATTCCAACAGTCAAGGCCTCTATTCTGGTTCCATGGAGAAGGTCCTTCCTGTCCCCATTAACCTGACACAGCAGGAGGCTCTTACAGCTCAACCCAGCAATACTCCTCTCAACTGGCCATAAGACCATGTGAGATGGCATGTAGAGCTTTCCTAGACATTTAAGGCTTGCTTGGATGAATTTGGGGGATCCCTGTGCATGTTTCCATTTATGCAGGGGTGTTTCAGAACAGCTGAACAACATATGATCATATGTGTTCATATGTCTGTTTTAAAGTACCATGCTAAAAATCTTTGTCATAGATTGGAAAATGTTCCTTTTTTGGATGCACAGCAAAAACAAAAGCAACCCCCCCCCCCAAAAAAATCACACCCACTTGTATTTGTTTCATTTTGAGCTTTTTCAACGCTTACTTTCATTTTCAGATTTTTCATGCACTGGTCCTTTTATTTTTAATGAAAGAGAAAGCTTCTCCTGGTTTCTTTGGTTTGGGGTTTCCCATTCATGAAATAAAATTTCTAGCACTCAAAAGCCCCACAGAACCTTTAAAAACTGCTCCAAATAATCGGGGAGGCAAGGCAACAGAAACCCGACCTACTTCAATAGCAAGCAACAGGATATGAGAAAGAAAAAATCACCAGGTCTATACAAAAAAAAAAGTCACTCACCTACCAACCAAGTCAAAAAGCAATAAAGCAATGAAAAATCAGAAACAGAAAACAACACTATGAGTTCAGTGGCACCTATCCAACACGATAGAAACCTTCTGGGTCTGGACATCACAACAGAGAAAAAGCAAGGAAGCAGACAGCCTGCCTGGCACACAGCAAACCGAACAACAACACAAAACAGCCCCTGCCCACAAAAACCGAAATATACATATTTAACAGAATAAACACACAGTAAAATAAGGAAATAATTTTTCAAAATCAATAAAACAGAAAAAAGGGCACATCCCCAACACACAAACTTACTGGGGGGCAAAATAAAAACACACAGCTACTCCCCCCCCCAAAAAAAACAAAGCAAGGAAGCAAATAAAGGCAAAAAATAAAATCAATACTCCCCCCCCATAACCCAAACTATTAGAAGATGGAGAGATTTCTCTCTCCCCACACCCCCAGTCAGCTGATGTCTTCTGCTTTGACTCCAGTGGACAGAGGCAGTCAAATCTGCAAAATCCAAAATGGAGAGCACCAGGATGGAGCTCACTAGGCACAGTAATCCCCTCCACAAAAAAGTACTGTGAGGCAAAGATTAAAATCACTCCTCAGCAGTTTCCAACCTATCCAGGCCCTTTTACAAATTCAAAATTCTTACACCCACCCACTCCTGGACATACTGATTGGCTGATGACAGCCGACCTGGCAAAGTGAATGGAAGGGGGGAAAATCCTTGCTGAATTCTGGCAAAGGGTGAAAGAAAGGTTAAAACAAAAGAAGGAAACATGACAGAACATGAAACTTTGGTGTGCCCTCTTTCACTGATAGGAATCATTCATGTTTTAGAGGCTCTGTTACATTAAAATATAAGACACTCAGCCCTAATGACAACTATGGTATTAACACGGGCCACTCACAAAACCACTGTTGAAACACAAACCTCCTGGCAATAAGTAAGGAAGTTTACACAGTTGTGGGACAAGCTTCTGTTTTCCAATACAACTCTCTGGCCATGACCAGTGTCCTATTGTGCTCCAGCTGAGCAGAAAGTCTTGCCACCTTTGTACAGTGGGGTCTCGACTTACAAACTTAATCCGTATTGGAAGGCAGTTTGTAAGTCGAAAAGTTCGTAGGTCGAATCTGCATTTCCCATAGGAATGCATTGAAAACCATTTAATCCGTATCTGCTTGTTTCCGTCCATAGAAACTAATGGGAAGCTGCTATTCCGCTTTCTGCCACTAGAGGGGGATATATTTTTTGTTTTTTTCTTAGGTCAAGAAAAGTTCAGGAAAGGAGGGGGGAGGCAGGGAACAGTTTTAAAAGCACTTTTGAAATCTTTTTTTTTCAACGAAGCCAATTTTAAAGCATGTTTTAAAGCATGTTCTGTTAATTGACCCAGGCTTTGCAAGCCAGAATGCCTCTCTCACTTTTTCCCCCCCTTTTTGATTTGCCCCGTGTGTTTTTTTCTGTTTGTAACTCGAATCTAAGTGTGCAAGTCGAGTCAATATATTTCTTTCAGAGTGGTTTGTAAGTCGAAATGTTTGTAACTAAAGCCGTTTGTAAGTCGAGGGTTGACTGTAATGTGGGCTCATGCTTTTTGAATCAAGCACTGTTTTTGCACAAACACAAGATAATTTCTTCATAGCAATTACCATAATCTTTGCACAAGTGATGCAGTTGTGCAATGTTACACAGGTGGGACCTTCCACTATGCTGAAACTCAATAGGATGCTGGCTCCCATTTTTGCAATTTTCTGTTTCTTTCGAGATTGTCTAATTCTCTGCACTTCACATCCTGATGAAGAGTGCAGATCAACTCAATGGCTCACATAGTTTTGCTGCATTTTATTTGGGCATTATAAAGGTATACCTTAATTGCCGATTTTGTTTTTACCCAGTAGTGTCTTTCTGGTTCTTCACATCCGTAGCAATGAAGACTCTGGTTTCCAAAGAAGAGGTTGTGTTGTTCTGTTGTATCTGAAACCATGGAGATCAAAGACTTATCAACAGCCATTATACAGAAAGCTGGCTTGCAGCTAAATGTCTGCTGCCAAAAGTATATGTTGCCTCTGTGTTTGTTTAAACCACTGTTGAGTGTCATGTTTAAGCTTTAAGGATTTGTGAGCAGGAAAAAGCCTGTGAAAAAAAGGAAAATAAGTATAATAGTATACCCAAATATATGACTAAAATGATCACATATGTATCATAAAATGATCTGTATGTGAAATGTGAGAATCAAGTATTAAGAATGTCAGACTTCATGTGGTATCATGTATACTCATGGTTTCAAGCTACCTGCTTTGCTCCTGTCCTTGTGTTTTTAAAAAATAATGGGCATCTTGGGGCATCAGAGACCGTTTGAAATTGGCATGGTTCAGACCATACAAGTCACCAGTGCAAGGTGGCTTGTGATAATATTCTCACAACTGAAATAAACAATGGCTAGTATCCCATGTGTGCAACAGGCATGGTATCAGCAGCAGTGGCAAATAGCTGCCAACTGAAGGCTTCCTTTGGTGATTTTGGGGTGCACTCAATGTAATTGCCTTGTGTACAATCCATCTGTGCCCTGAAATGAGCTTTGGTCCATGGACATCAGTGGCAATCTGTAGTTGCTGATGACATCATTCTTGTTGTACCCATGGAGCTTAGCAACAGGATCTCAGCTATCATATTATTATTCAAAAATACAAGACACAGTTGGTATTATAAACAAATACAAGGTTTAATCAAAAACCAAGGTATCAATTAAATTTTGATATAATATGTATCATCATCATCATCTTGTAATTTACACATCTACTTATTTTACCAAAATAAATACCATGGAAGTACAGTTTTATATTCTTGCCTTGGGATGGCAATAGTTCTGCCCAGCCCCTTGAGTGCCACCCAATCCATTACAGAGCATTATTCCCCTCTGAAGAACTGTGCTCAGGATACACAGGACACTTACTTGAATGTCGTTTGACCTGCTGACAGCACACACATTACCCACTCTTGTCAGACTCGTATTGTCTTTCGACAAAGCTACCAAGAGAGCACCTTCTTTACAACTGAAACTTGTCGTGCCTGGCCTTTTCACAATGATTTATAAGAAGGAAGGCAATTCTTTGACATAAAAGAAAGCATTGTTAGTTTGTTAGTCACACAGGAACAGACTGTATAGTTTTATCCGTCCTTGTGAATTTCAGAAGAAAAGTCCAAAATACAGGACAAAAGCAGCAGCATGAACGTTTTACTATGTACTATAAAAGGAGGTCAAATATTGAACGCCAAGGGTCTTGCAATAACATTTCGCTGACGCTGTTACTCTGTGAAGAGCAATATACTGAAAACTGGTGAAACTGCTAATTTTTGATTGCTCATAGGCTATTCTTTTCAAAAGGTGCCAAAAGACTCTTAGGGAAAGAATAATAGAGAGCACCTGATTCACTTAATCACGTGTTATTTTTCAGAAAATGCTATCAGCATGACTCACGTGTGTACTGAGCACTTTGCTGTCTGACCACGCAGTGCTTTTCTTCTTCATTTTTTCCCCACATGGATCTTAAATAACACAAATGGTGGATATTGCTTTCTTTTCCCAGCCATTAGTCTTCATGGGGAATCTCTGCTGGCCATTTCATTTTGTACTAATTATACATTTGCTGTATTAGCATGAACTAAAGCCTGCATATACCGTCCTAAAATAATTTTTGCATGCATTCTGACTGACTAGTTTGGAAAAGGAAGTTTTTTTTTTTTAAATAAAAAGCTGCTGCGTATGTGTCTTGGATAAAACACAGTTCTAGAGCTGACTGAGGTCAAGCTTGAAGAGTTACTATTTCTTATGTGATTATGGAAATTTTTAAAAACCATTTTCTCTGTGTCGTCAGTTACACATAGGAAATGCAAAACCATCAGAAGCCTTCACATTTTAAAAAATCCACTAACCGATATCTATATTGGTGCTCTCTCTTTAAATCCATGATTTTAGAAATGCAGTCAGTTGGGCTAAAGGACATATATATGAATAGGACCTAGAAAGCTGCTCTTAATGCTCAGGCGGGTTCATGTGGGTGTGGATGGCCCTTTAAGTACCTTGGTCCCAAAATGCTTACGGTTTCGAAGGTTAATACCAACACTTTAAATTGTGCTCAGAAGTGAACAAGCTGCCATCAGAGATGAAGGAGGTGGTGCAATATGGTCCAGAGGTTGAAAATGGATCACTGACTGTGCTGGCTGGAAAATTTGGATGTTGTAATTTTTTAAAAAAAGGATCTTTTCCATGCTGCCTTCCAAATGCTTAAACTTCCGATGGTATATGAGTTTCTGCATAGTGCACTAATTGTACATACTGCAAGGCAGCATGTGGGAAAAGTTCTCTACTAAATTTGGGTCTGTTTTTTATCACCACTAAACAGCAAGCAAACTGCCTTGCCCAAATGATTCCTTGTAGATTTAAGGAGGCCTTTGTGTAGGGAGTTTCACTGTACAATATTTCTCTCCTGCCCTGAGTAGACTTTGTCTAGGGGGGCGGGATAGAAATCTAATAAATAAATAAATAAATAAATAAATAAATAAATAAATAAATAAATAAATAAATAAATAAATAAATAAATAAATAAATAAATACAGAGATAGAAAGTTGATTTCTGGGTACTTTGTACCATTTATTCCCAAAACTGGGACCCCAGATATTCTTGAACTACTGCTAACAGAAGGCTTGAACACTGGCCATGCCAGGTAAAGATTATGGGACTTCAAATTACAGGAAAGAAGATTCTAACTATATGCTAGAAAGAACCCACCCCTACCCCACACCTTCACCCTCAACCCTCATTAAGAAGAGAGTAGGACAATGAGATGGACTGCCTTAGAAGGGGATGGATTGTTGCTTGCTCAAGGTTTTTAAATAGATTCAAATAGCTATACGTCAGGATTGCTTCATCCCATCCAGCTCAACAGTTCTTTGAGAATATGACAAAGCATGGAACCTTGCTATATCTTTATAAACGATAACTTTGAAGTGCTTCATAAGCCAAAAATAATGACTGAAATCCAGTAGCAAGTCACAAGTAAGGTAGGCCAATTGAATCAGTGGGAATTTGGTCAGTCAACACCTATGCAAAGTTCCATAAATTCAATGGATATACTCTTGTTGCAACATATTACTGCTGTAAAGATTTCTATGTTAAAATGAGCGTACAAACTTTTTTAAAAAATCTGAAACATACATTACTAATACAATATGTTCCCTAAAACATCATCTGTTTACCAACAGCAACTTTTGCTTGAGGGTCTCTCTTTTCTATGCTCTGAAAAACCTCATTTATTTACATGAATGGTCAGTATTTTTACACAACAGATATAAAGATACACATCTAAATTACTGAAAGAGGTTTCTTTCTTTCTCCAGATGATTATGTCAAGTCTTGAACTGTTTCTTTGCACTCTGGATTTCTCTTGCACAAAGGGTGCAGTCAGACAAGGATTGGTCCCATGGTTTGTTCTGTTTTGGGGATGGGCTGGTTCATGTATGAGCCATTGTGAACTAGCCAATCCCTGATCAGGACTACCCACACCTTTTAGGGTCTTTGTCAGCAGCTACTCTTTTTGTGGTGCAGATAGAATCATTCCATTTTGGTTCGTTTCCCGCATGTGTAATTGCCAGGGTCAAGCCAAAGCAAATGGCTTGATCTGTTTCTCCTCTTATTTGCTTGTTCGTTTTCCTTTACCTTTAAAGGGAGGAAAGCCCAATAAGTAGCTTGGAGGTGTGATGTGGTTTCCTGCCCTCAAACCACCTGATTCCCCAAGTGATGGACATACACCTCGGAGTGGCCAAGATAAACCAGTCATCTAGTCTCACCCAAAGAAAATCTAACTTTCTGTCATTTCTTTGAGTGAGTTTGTGTCTGTTTGTCCTCAAAGGCCTCTTTCTTGCTGTTTCCAAGAGTGCTGAACGTGTCATTCAATTTCCGTCTCAACCAGTCTGTAAAAACCTTACCACCATCTGTACTGAACTAAAATCATGTTACATGAAACACATCCAACTACACTAGCCTTGCTCATTTGGATTGCAGTGGGCTTATTAAGAAAATATAAAAAATTAAGTTCCTTCCCAGAATCCAAAGAAGTTCCAGTGGATTTCTGGAAAGGTGGCTTCCAGCAGCTAAAGGTCAGTCAGAGGTTCTCTTTGTATCTGAATCACCAGGAAGGAACAAGACGCAACCCTTTGTACAGGTGAACACTGTGTACCTTGCATTCATAACAGAGCTGAGGGTACTGTTTCCCTGAGATACTTGAACTTTATATCTGCCCACAGTGCAAGATGTTTTCAATTCTTAATTGTCCTTCTTAGCAAAAGGTTAAATGAACTGCCTTTAGAAAATATGTCCATGTAAAGGAGTACCAAGTTCAAAACTGATTCCTCCAAATACCCACATTCATGAACATGAGGTTGAATCAGACTATTTGTCCACCTAGACCATTCTTGCTCACTCCGGCAGACAACAACTGCCCCGTATTTCCAGCAAGATTCCTTCCTATCCATTCCTAGCTTTACCTGGAGTTTTCTTGGTGGGCTCCCATCCAGACGCTAACCAGGTCTGGCCCTGCTTATCTTCAAAATCAGGTAAGATCAATTGAGCATGTTCAGTGTAATGCTCTCTCTAATCATGTTACCCCCTTGTTTTGGGGTTCAAAATTAGCCCGCTTCATGTAGTATTATGGAGTCTTATGAGACTTGTTCTCCCATGGGCCAGTTCCACGTCGACATGGTCAGATTTGTTGAGAAGAATCTTCACCCACCAAGCCTTCTCTATACATTCTGCACAATAACGCAGTGTGATGTCCACCCTCGTGCCCCTTGCTTGACCTTCAAGCCCCAGAGTACACAAAGGCAAACACTCTCTTCTTTTACACTTGCTACCACCAGGTGATCTCTAAATCACCATTTACTTCAGAAAGATTCAGGTCCACACTTCAAGTTCTTTTAAATAAAACTTTGGTTTATTGATTACAGAGATTCATAAATATCTTCAGTAGCTAATCACCTTAAATTTCCCAAACTACACACTCTATTACTCTGTCTGGCTTTTTTCTCCTGCCTGATTCTTACATTTTTCTTACTGACTCCATCTCACTTAATCTGCTCTGACTCTCTGACTCCGCCTCTTATAGCATCTCTCTAGGCTCTGCCTCACAGCAATATGAATATTCATAAACCATTACATAATACAACAAGAACCATAGATCTAATAAATGGAGAACGCTACAGGCAGTAATGAGGAAGCATATACAGTGGTGCCTCACATTACGATGTTAATTCATTCCAGCGAAATTGCTGTAGAACGAAAACATCGTAAAGCGAAATTAAAAAGCCCATAGAAACGCATTAAACCTGTTTATTGTGTTCCGATGGGCTTAAAACGCACAGTCCAGCGAAGATCCTCCATAGGGTGGCCATTTTCGCTGCCTGTCTTGCGAGGAATCCATCCCTAAACACAGCGGGGAGCCATTTTATTTACCCGGCGGCCATTTTGAAACCACCGATCAGCTGTTGGAAAATCGTCGTTTTTGCGAAGAATCGGTTCCCGAAGCAAGGAACCAGTCATTGCAAAGCGAAATTCCCCAATGGGAAACATCGTTTTGCGATTGCAAAAGCGATCACAAAAAGCTCATCGTAATGCGATTTTGTCATTAAACGAAGAGATCGTAATGCGAGGCACCACTGTACATGAGGTAGTAGGAGAAGGGATTGTGTCCTTTCGCATCATGGCTGGCTACGTAACATACCCAAATCCTTCCATATACACAAATATCTCTGCAGAACTGCTACAGCAATGAAGGGTTGCCACTGCCATATCTCACGCTTTACCCTGAGGTTTGTACATTGGGGTCTATTCTCCAAGTCTCAGGCTGGAGTCTCTACAGCAGTGGTCCCCAACCTTTTCAGAGTCATGGACCAGTAAGGGGGTGGGGTCTGTGTGCAGGGGGCCCCCGTGCACGTGGGTGGGCAGGGCATGCTCACACACATTTGCCAAGGGGCGGGGTGCACTTGCAGAGGGATGGGGACTCTCACATGCATGCGCAGAGGGGCAGGGCATGCTTGTGGAGGGGTGTGCTCGTGCGCATGTGTGGAGAGGAGGGGTGTGCTCGTGGGTGGGAGGGGGCACCCGTGCATGCAGGTGGGGTGGGTAGGGGAGTGTGTGTGGGGGGAGGATGGAAAATCTGTCTCTACGGCCTGGTCCTGCCATGACCACGGACCGTCACCAGGCCGCGGACCGGGGATTGGGGACCCCTGCTCTACAGTGAGTTCTGCAACACAGAACACCAATTTACAATGGATCCTGACAACCACTCACCTCCATGATGATGGCACAAAGGCTTGCTCCTAGGTCTCAAGGGGTATAAAATGGCATCCATCCCATCTGTAGCCTAAAATAGTTCAGTTCATCCTATCAACTCAAAACTAAGAAATACTATTGTTACTTCATTGACAGTTTATCTAAACTATGTAGGTTCCGTTGGGAGACAGACTTAGGCTAAAGTCACCATGAGAAAAGTTTTCTCAAGGAATTTGGTGGGGTGGATGAAGGCCACATGAGCCCTCAGAGGAGACCCTTGTACAGTCAAAGACTGGACACAAAATGTGGCAGGAAATCCATCCAGAGCCCAAGGACAGAGTGAAGTTACATTCCACACCTGTATCCACTGGGTACCACTTTAAATGTCATTTCATCTTCCTATGGAATTGTAGGCTTTGTAGTTTGCTGAGTGCCTTAGAATTCAGCATTAAACTGTAGCAGTTTGAGTCAACTGTAAATCCCTCGATTCCTTAGCATGGATCCCTGGCTGTTAGTGGCCATAAAAGATTTATTCAAACCCACCCTTATCAAACTTTCATCTCCATTCAGGAGATCATATCAAATTCCCACTCAATTATGAAACTGCCTATCTTTAACACTCTATAAATTAGATTATTTGAACCCCTTCATTCCTGTCATAGAGGAACAGAAGGGTAAGCTGAATTCAGAAATTACAGCATGACTTCAATTAGCACTTAGATACACCCCAGGGTGACATGCTGATAAGAAAGGCTCAGAGTTCTGCATCCATCATCATCTTCTTTATTCATACAAACTCCCTTCCACATTTTGTGCAGGAACCCTTTTACTGTTAGAAATGTTCCCCCACCCTCCACCATTACAAAAAATTGCATCATCAAAGGGTCCTTCACACAATTTGAAGTATTTGCTGAGTAAATGACATTCAGGAGTAAAACAAAGATTCGTTCAAACACACCCTTATCAAGCATCCATCTATGTTCAGGAGATATCGAATTTCCATTCAATTATGAAACTGCCTGTCTTTAACACTCTATAAATTAGATTATTTGAACCCCTTCATTCCTGTCATAGAAGAGCAGAAGGGTAAGATGAATTCAGAAATTACAGCATGACTTCAATTAGCACTTGGCTATCAAGCCTTATCAGCTGAAAACGTTACTCTGGTGATATCTCGTAGTTAGATATTTCTTTGCAACATTGTATATTGCCAATATTCCATTTTGTACCGCTTAGATTGAGAGATTATTATGTCTTTTCCTTTTGGTTGCTATAACTGTTCCAGATGAACATCTTCAGAACATCTTTGAATAGATGAATTTCAATTCCTTAGACTTCGAATTTGAATTCCTCAAGCATTAGGAACCAGCCATTTTCATTATATTTTAGTGGGTAGCATGATTAGTTTTATTGCAAAACTAATGCTGTGCATTTTCCTTTTACAGCTGATCAGAAATGAAGCTGTTGCCCCAGTTACTATATGTGGCAGTAGCAGTAGCCTTTTTTCCTCAGCCCTGCCTTGGACAGGAGAAATGTGGAGGAATTCCAGGACTCCCAGGAACCCCAGGGGCTAATGGGTTACCTGGGAGAGATGGACGTGATGGCATGAAAGGTGATCCAGGACCACCAGGTATACATTTCATATACAGCATCTTGTTTTCTTAGGCTTTGGAGCTCTGATTGCCTTCTGAATGAGTCTAGGCTGGTTCCCTAATGGTCGCCTTTCCACCAGTATGTAAAGTTTTTCCTCCGACAGGTTGTAGACATCTAGCTGTGATTTAATAAAAGGAGTCCATGTTTCTTTTTAGAGATGCTTTGATTTGCACCATTACCTATTTTAATTCAATTGCATTTTTTTTATTTGTATGTTATTGTCACCTAATCTGGATATTATTTTGGGCAGAAAAGTAGAATACATGTTTATTCTGTATATTTAATCCATGTATACGCATATATACATAAAGATAGCTGATTGAGGGCCAATATTTACCAATGCCTGAATTACAGAGCATTCTAAGGGGGTCTCCAGTGTGGTGTAGTGAACAAAGTAATGGACTAGGACTCTGGAAAACAGAGTTCGAATCCCCACTTGGCCATGGAAACTCATTAGGGGACTGAAATTGGTAAATAGACTCTTTAAATATCATACTTACCTTGAAACCCCGGTTAGGGTCTCTCTAACTTGGTTCTGACTTTACAGCAAAGAATACACACATACAAATAAGGGGTTTGAATACCCAGTCTGGGGTAGTGGATAGAGTGATGGACTAGGACTCAGAAAGCCTAGCTTCAAATCTTCACTCACCTATGGAAACTCACTGGGGTTCAGTTCCTTCACCTTGTTTTTTTTCCCCTTCACCAACTGGCTAAATTTAAATAAAGCTTTAGGGCTGTGATTTGGCTAAATTTGGTTAAAGTTGTTGGTTTGTTTAAGGACACTTCTGCCCACACTCACACCCCACTTTAGCACAGACTTTTATATAACTGTGGGAGCAAGGAGATGGTTTCTACGTGGTGCTACCTATGCCTTTGTGATCTGAGATTGCCTGGTTAAACAGCTCTGGTGCTGGACATCATTCTCACTCTGGACATCATTAGTACATACAATTGCTGATAATGACTATGTTCCTTGATAGTACAATACGGTTGAATGAGTTGAAGCACAACATTACTTTGTTTGTTAAAGCTGGCTTTAGGTTAAAATTGTTTCATCACCACCTTGTGAACAGGGAACATTTTCTCATCCCAGAACAAAAGTGGTTTTAATAATTACAGGAAGAGAGAGAGCAGGAGACAGAGAAGAAAATTACATTTTGTAAGAGCTTTTTTTCTTCTTTTTAAGGAGGTTAATACTCTGTTCTTAGCATCCATTTTTGTAGTGGAAAAATGGATTCAAGAGCCCTTTTTATTATTAAAGAAAGGAGTAAACTGACTTTGACAGGCAGGAACAGATGATACTTTTTAAAATATGGGCCGAGCAGTTGAAGAGGTATGCAACAGCATACTGACCTGTGTCCACATGCTAGCTAAATGAGTTGGCTGTTATGTAATCATATTTTCAGGATCAGGTGATTTCTAGATTCCTATCACTTCAGGAATGCACCCAATGTTTCATTTCTATCTCACCATTCCAAGGAGACCTATGTATAGGATTTGAATTGCTCGGACCTGTAAAAATTCCAGGCACCTTAGATGCTACCTGCATCATTGAAGTGGTTGTTTATTCCATGTGTTTCATGCTGAGTATTGTGATGAAGACAGAAGAGTATTTTGTAATTCTTCCTCCTTTTGTTTCAGGTCCTATGGGCCCCCCTAATGGTCTGCCAGGTGCTCCTGGAAGAGATGGACTTCCTGGTCCAGAAGGGCCTAGAGGTGAACAAGGAGAAAAGGGGGAAAGGGGGGCTCCTGGACCAGAAGGTAAGAAGGAAATGGGTAGCCCCACATAATTTAAAGACAACCAAAATAGCAGCTTCTTTGCATTATATATACATTACCACATGAGGAAAATAGGCACACAGAAAGAGTGAAATTCCATTATATTTCACCCTTGTTTCATTAGGGAGACAAAATCATGGATGTTTCGTTTTTCTGTCTGTGCATTCTGACTGTTCTTCCAGTTTTCAGAAAAACCCAGAGGCTGTGGGGGCTGGAGCATGGAGGAGAAACATGGGATGTCCTGCTGTATGAATATTCTTCTTCACATTTCATTTCTGGCACATAAATTAGAGAAAGTTCTTGCTTCAGATCCAGTAAAATATGTGACAACATCCCCTCACTTTCAGATTCCTTTAAGAAGATGTTTGACTTCATAGAGGATATACACACTGCACATCTTAAACCACTGGACAGAAGAACTGAGGTGGCTGCCTTAAGTAACAGATGAGAGGTTTTGTCAGGGCTGAGGCATACTCTCCTGTTGCCTGAAGCAGGAAGCAAAACACTGTCCCACCACACTGCATGGAGGTTGCCACAAATTCACCACTTCCTAACCATTATGGCTAGTGTTCTGTGATTTTTCAGTTGCAAGTGGAGCGAGGGGTAATAAGGATTTACATAGTGAAAGGAAACCTTCCAATAAGCAAATAGAAATCCAAAGATTTCTCAAATCCCACACATTATCTCAGCTCTCATTTCCCAATCCAGTTTCTGCTTTTTGTGTCCCTTTGCGAGCCTTGGACCGAGTACTCCTCATTGTAGGAAACAGTGAGAACATTCATGATAGAATCTTGGTCTAGTAGAATTTGTTTTGCTGCCAGCTCTTTGTGTCACAGATTTCTACACCATGGGGGTGGTAGCAACCACCATTTCTGTATCACTGTAGTTTTCGGTGCCCAGCTGATTTAACGTTTCGTATTGTAAATTGTGTTTCTGGTGTATTTTCTTTAGTAAATTTTCAAAATAATAATGATAATAATAATAAAAATAATGCTATGCTCATTCTCTCCCGTGGACTACCAAGGGCTGCTAGCAGGAAGCTGACAATGAGAAAGGAAAGCCACTAGTAGGGGAGCCTTTGCTGCTCTGCCCACCCACCCCACCTTGGCTGTTTCATAAAAGCCAGCACTGTTGTTGTTTGACTTTTCAAAATGACTAGGTGGCCTAGAGAGCGAGAAGGTTGCTCCTGTTGCTGATTCTTCTGTTCTTTCATGATGTATTTTGCTTCCACTGCTGGCATCATGGATGCTGTGGCAATGGCAGCTGAGCCCACCCTACTCTACTTTTTCCAGGCTGTTTTGGCCATGGTAGTAGCAATGTGACACATGTGCCACCAGAAGGCCGTGAGGAGGTGATGGGACAACAACCATGAGGGCCTTCCGTGCTCTGGTCCATCTGCCTGCTTCTAAAAGCCAGCTGGCAGTAATGTTGGCTTTTAGAAGCAACCAGGAGGTGCAAAGCAGGACAGCAAAGGTTCTCCTGATGGTGGTGGCAGCAGTAAGTACCACAGCAGCAGCAACAAAAACAAATTGCTACGGCAGGGGCGGCACACCTTGGATGCCATTTGAAGAAGGGAAAGACAGGGAGCAGGAATGCCTTTCTACCTTGTCATTCTGCCTGGCTGCTTCTAAATGTGCTGGCTTTTAAAAGAGTATATGAAGTGAAGCAGCGATGGCCACGTTGGTGTCAGCTACATGGGGTGGAGGCAAACGGGCAGCAAATATTTTGACATTCTATTTGTCATTGTCCTATTTTACTTCATTTGAATGGAAGCAAAATAGTTTTTTTACTATTTTAGCCTGTTAAGTTTTCTGCTTTATGTGCCAGAACACTTACTCCAGCTGATTTTGTCTGTTACGCACCTTGATTTTTTTTTGGGGGGGGGAGAATTTGCTTTTGTGCTTCTGGCAGCAAAACTGGCCCAGTTGATGGAACTCATGCTTCATACACCGATATAAATATTAGGTAAAAGAAGGAAATTATGAACAATTTTATAAATGTTTTCTTCCAGCTTGAAACAACAAGAAAAAAGAGGTGTTTTTTTTAAAAAAATGCTTTGGGAATAGCATCTGGGATGTGTCCTTAAAAATAGCCCTGGGGAATCCAAAAGTGATTTTTTTTTCTTTTATTAATACATTCAAGATGAACAGATGTGTAACGTAAGGAGGGACAATGCTGAGTGTCTGGCAGGTTTGGGACATTTCAATCAACTTTGCCAGAGGTGGAATTTAAAACCAGCACTCCTGCTTCTACTTTGCAGCCCACATTTTGGAAATGGCATAAACATCTATCCATGATTTTTTTTAATTCTTGAATTTTTAATGCACCGTCTACACTTAAGTGGTGCATAGCCTGATGAAGGCTAGTATAGGATGAAAGCTAGCATTTGTTTCTGATTTTTTTTAGTGGTCTAATATTTGTATCACCTTCTCCTTGCCTCTGGATTGTGTATAAGGACCACATGGCTTCTCCTCCCCACTTTTTTGATGATTAAAACATTACCCATGATACATGAAAATGCTACTTACTCTTTTTTTTCCTTAAAAGGGATTGAATTTGCTATGGCATGGGGAGTACAGCTCAGCTCATCTGTTTTCTTATTAATATGTGCAGGTCGTCCAGCTTTTCTTGATCCTGAAGTGCAGGAAATCCTGAGAAGTTTGCAGCAAAGAATTGCGAAACTTGAAAGGGGTAAACTCTTTACTTTTAATCTTCATGAATATGCCTGAACTGAGTAACATGTAAAATCCTATGCTTTCCTCTTGACTGATTCTGGCTGGAAACAAATAATAGGGTTTAAGATAGTTGATGGTAGTCTGAGAAAGGCTTCCCTTCCTAATGCATCCACATAGCTCTTTGCTCCTTTGGTTTTGATCTCTATGCTGCCTCTGGTCAAACAGGCTTAAAGAAACACAAGGACAAAGCAACATAAAAACCTGTTTACCAAATGGGAAAGTGAGAGGAATAAGAAAAAACAGCCTGGATCTGACCAACATTTGTTTCTCATAGGTGCTGGCAACCAGCTGCCTAGAGTAATCTCACAAGTACAGCCATGAGCATTTCAGCTCTCAAAATATGTAGCATTTTGTTTTGTCTGTCCTGTATCTCCCAATTTTTAAAAATTCCTTTCTTATTGATCCTCAACATGGAACACTAGGACACCACATAAGTGGCTTGAGACTTGGGCAGAGGCTGAAATTCTGGGACAAGCCTCCACTTTATCTCCCCCTCTCCCGCCCCCTCTGCTCCTGGGTTACAATTGATTAATCATGATGATTAATCATACATACCCACATGTTCAACTCAGATTCCATTGGCATATATGTGAAGTCGTGGCTCGTTTTTGGTTTTATTGGTTGCTCACATTGAATGAAATTTGTCTTTTCAATATGCTTTCCCTCAGATTCTTTAAAACACTTAATTCCTGTTTTCACCACTGAAATCAGCTGCAAGCTTGGCCACCTCCTTTCTTACCTTGATCATTTATGAACAGGCTAAGTCATGGGCCCTAATACAAAATTTCAGGGGTATTCTGCAAGTTTCCATCCCTCCATTTTCAAAACCTTCCTTTTATTCCTGCTCTCTGCTTTCTTTTCTTCAACAAATTCGTATTGCAGCAAGCGACCATAAATGAATGCCTTAGGTTTGGAAATATCAATGTATTAAGATAAAGAGGCAGATCAAATTGCATAGAATTTTTAATTCCCAGGTGAATTGGGGAGCATTTCCACCTAACATCCTCTTGAAGGGCATTCCAGTCTTGTTTACTTCTTTTTTCTGTAAATAACCTGGTTTCTTTTCAGATCATATAAATATTTCACTTTTTACTACATATTTACTTAGATTTTAAGTTAACTATCATGGATGCCTTTTTATAAAAATTGGCATTGCACTGGTCTGTTTCCAGTTGTTTGGTATACAGACCAAACTTATGGATAACTTACATATATTTGTTTAGCAAACTAGCAACTTCATATCTAAATTCTTTAAGAACTCTTAAATGGAAACCATATGGATCGGGTGATGATTTCTTTGTTTTCACAATGATTTGCCCATGCCAAGTTTATACAAGTATGTTCATCAGTTGATGGCTGCAAAATCAAATGCTTATATTTGCATATATGAATTTTAATTATAACAGTATAGAAATGGTAACTGTGATTTGTCTTCTCTTTTGCAGTCCTTGCTTTAAAAGGAATGATTAATAAAGTGGGGAACAAAATATTTGCTACCAACGAAATGGTCGTCAATTTTGAAACCACGCTCCAAACATGTCAGGATTTGGGAGGTTCTGTTGCACAGCCTATGAATGAAGAGGAGAACGATGCTGTTTTGAGTATTGTGAAAAGGATAAATCAGTATGCATACCTTGGAATTAAGGAGAGTTCTGTTCCAGGAGAATTTGAGTATCTAGATGGAACAGCTCTGAATTATACAAATTGGCGTCGAAATGAGCCAAATGGCAAGGGATACGAAAGCTGTGTTGAGATGTACACCGACGGAGGCTGGAATGACAAAAAATGTAACCAGTACCGTCTCATTGTTTGTGAATTTTAAACATATCCCCCTAACTATTTGACAGACCCTAAACCAGAATGGCTTCTGTGGTTTTCTGGGGGCTGTAGTTCTATGAATTCACTCAACCTACATTTCAGAAAAGCCCTCACTTGACTGCAGTTGTCAGAGCTCCTAATGAGAAACACAGTAGTTAAGCTTGCAAAAGGTAGTAATGTAAGCATTATAAAGTCTGTTGGGTGTTTCTTTTAATGCAATCGATGGGTTTCTGACAAAGATTTGAAATATCAAATGAAGAACATCAGAATTTCAAGATTTGTAAAGAATTTAAATAAAAAAACAGATTATGAGTGCTACACGCTGGTTTAAAATGAGCTATGCTGATGTACTACTAAATCCATTCAGAATTAGTACAGTACTAAACACCATGATGTTCGAATCACATTCACATATTTCAAAACCGAGGGTAAAATTACAGGGGACGTTTTCTAATTTCTATTTGGATTTTGGCTTTCAGTGGAATGGGTATTTGACAGTATTCCAAAATCCAAATTCCCAAATTCAGAAGTCGGCACAACATTTATTAGAATCAACTATAAGTGGCCAAATACACATTGTGTAGAACTCTATCTCAAGCTGGATGGTTTAAAAAAAGAGAGGGGGGAAGAAAACAGGAAGACAAGGGAAGAGATTTTAAGCCAACGAGAACTTTCCGAGGCTGGAAAGTGTGACTTGATAGGTAAGATACTTATGCAGGTGTCACATGACCTCTGCCAAAGGCTACTGTGCAAGAACAAAGATGACCAGAGCCCCCCTTACCACCTCCTCCTCCCCCTGTGGAGGAATTCGCTCCTGAAAAGGAGGAATACTATAAGACTTTGCTGGCTGCGATCCAGGATCTCAAGGAAGGACAAGAAGCAGTCATCAAAAAGGTACAAACCAAGAGACTACTAGAAGACGCCTCCGGTGAGTATACCCCGCCCCCTGTCTATCCCACGGCCTCTCCGGTACTCCCAGAAAACCCCCTGCCCGGGAATCAGGAGGAAAGGGAAGAACTACAGGAACAACCACAGGCACAGGCAGCAGTTGCTTCGCCGCCTGCGCCAGCAGTTGTTTTCCAATACCCGCAACCACAGTTTGTAGTCCCACAATTCCCTCTAGGGACACCTCAACCCCACCTTCAGGTCATAGTCCAGCAACCTCAGGCATCCCCGCGAAGGGACCCAGAAAGGGTGTCCCCAGACTCTAGTGACGTAGAAGGGGATGGTGCGTCGGGCTCCCGCCCAGATGCAAGACAGACTTCACGACACACGGAACCCACACGCTCCCCGGTCATCACGAGGGCTCGGGCAGGACAAGTAGATAGTAGCAATCAGAAGGCTGATGGCATCTTCCCCCTACGGGAACAAATTGTCGTACAGCCAGACGGAGGGATTCGAAGGGCCTGTGTTTACGTGCCATTCTCCACTGCCGATCTGTTTAATTGGAAGAGTAACTATCCCAAATATTCAGAAGACCCAGAAAAATTGGCTGAGCTTATTAGAGGAATAGTGTTATCACATAACCCGACGTGGGGAGATATGATGCACTTGCTTAACGTATTACTGACAGAAGCAGAACGTAAGCTGGTGTGGGAATCGGCACGTAAATACGCCACAGAAAAATGGAGGGATAACACCAATCAGACCTACTTGTCCCCTACGGACGTAGTGCCTGAAGCCCGCCCCGCGTGGGACCAGGGCCAGACCGATGAACACATGACAAGCCTTGAACGGTTCCGGGAATCAATTGTAGCTGGACTCATGAAGGGCTTTCCCAAGCAAATTGCAAGTCATAAGGTTCATGAGGTATTCCAAAAGAAAGAGGAGAACCCAGCAGAGTATCTGGAGAGGTTAGTCAGAGCCTTCCGGCAGTACACTGAGCTGGATCCAGAGGCTGAGAGTGCTCGCACATTCCTGAATTCGGTTTACATTAACAACGCTTACGAAGACATAAAGCGGAAGCTGAACAAAGTGGACGGGCACCTATCGGTCCCTGTTCAACAGCTGGTAGAAATAGCATTTAAAGTTTTTAATAATCGAGCGGCTGAAGAAGCCAAGGAAGCCCAAAAGGAAGCCCAGAAGATACTTCTAGCCTCGGCCCAAGGGACAGGGTTCCCCAGAAGGGGGCAACATGGGCACAGACCTACACGTAGGGGAATGCCAGGCAGAGGGAGGGGAGCCAGGGGGGGGACTGGTTCCCAACCTCAGTTCCCAATCGTAGGACCCCAGCCCCCACATGCAGGGCCTTATCCGGGGGGGGAGGGATGCCGCATTTGCGGGGACCACACGCACTGGGCTCGATCTTGCCCCCAAAATCCAAACCGATCCACCTGCCACATTTGCGGGGACCCCAACCACTGGGCGGATGCCTGCCCCTACAGGTCTAGCCAACAGGGACAGGGACAATTCCCGCACCCCCCTCCCCAGGGGACTGCCTATGCTCTTGAGACAGGTGCGGGACAACAATGACGGGGCCCCGGGGTATTCCACCTCCCACCGGGAGACCCCATGGTGGATTTAACGGTGGGCCAACAGGTGATCCCATTCCTAGTTGATACGGGGGCGACCCATTCTGTCCTCGCCACCCGGCCCCAGGGGATAAGGCCAACAATGGGGAGGGGCGTCCGGAATGTTGTAGATGCCTCCGGAAGGGTACAAAAGGTTCCCCTCCTCCCCCCTATGCAAGTGCAAGCAGGAGAAGCTACCCTGGATCATGAGTTCCTCTTCATCGAAAATTGCCCAGTCAGCCTTTTAGGGCGGGATTTACTAATGAAACTTGGAGCGAAGCTTGAATTTGATTCTGAAGGCTGTAGATTAGCATTGGGGAATGCAGTCGCGAACGCGTTCCTGCTCACTCTCAAGAATCCACGACTTACACCAGGGGTTCCTGACCCCCTTTTACAACAAGTGATTAGCCAAGTGGTCCCTTGGGTATGGGCAGATGGCACTCCAGGCAGGGCGAAAAGGGCAGAACCCGTCATAATTGAACTAAAGCCAAATCGGAAACCAGCACGAGTCAGGCAATACCCTTTGAAATTGGAAACTAAGTTAGGGCTGCAAAAGGTCCTTAAGACACTCCTCGAGGCTGGTCTCATCTCTCCTTGTCACTCAGCATTCAATACCCCCATCATGGGGGTACCAAAGAAGGACGGGAAGTATCGCCTTGTCCAAGACCTCCGGGCAGTAAACGAAGTAACTTGTGACATCTCACCGGTGGTCCCTAACCCCTACACCTTGGTCACCCTGATCCCAGGGTCCCATGCCTTCTTCACATGTCTAGATCTGAAAGATGCCTTCTTTACCATTCCCCTCCACCCCGGGTCCTCCCATATTTTTGCGTTCACATGGGAAGACCCCCCCGGGTCCCCGGGAATCCCCTCCGGCCAGTACTCCTGGAACGTTCTGGTGCAAGGGTGGAAAAACAGCCCCACTTTATTCGGAGAAGCCCTTAGCAAAATATTGCGTCTGTGGGTCCCCACAGTGGTGTGTCGGGTTGTCCAATATGTTGACGACCTATTGTTGTCAGCGGTCACTCAGGATGACTGTGTTCACGCCACAATAGATCTTCTCAATTTTCTGGGGTATGAGGGATTCAAGGTATCGCAGGACAAGGCCCAGGTAGCGAGGGAAGAGGTAAATTACTTGGGTTTCCTCATTTCGAAAGGACAAAGAAAGTTGACGAAGGATAGAGTAAGTACTATATGTGCAGTCCCTCTTCCAACCACCAAGCGTGAGTGGCGCACCTTTTTAGGCATGGCGGGATTCTGTAAAATCTGGATCCCAAATTTTTCAATCTTGGCAAAGCCTCTGTTTGAGGCTCTGAAGGAGGGGGCCGAAAAGGTGGATAATACTCCTGAGATGCAAAAAGCTTTCGAAGAGATTAAACAAAGGCTCCTTTCCGCCCCAGCTTTAGGGCTGCCGGACCCAGAGAAACCGTTCCAGCTATTTGTACACGAGCGGCAAGGTATGGCACTGGGAGTCCTCACACAACAGATTGGCAGCTGGCGAAGGCCGGTTGCATACCTGTCTAAGCTGTTGGACAACGTGACCAAAGGGTGGCCGTCGTGTCTCCGAGCGGTAGCGGCAACAGTCCTCTTAGCAAAAGAGTCTCAAAAATTCTCTCTAGGCGCCCTGGTTACCATTCATGTCCCGCACGCGGTGACAACAGTATTGGAGCAGAAGGGAGGCCTTTGGCTCTCGAATGCGCGCATCAGTAAATATCAGGCGCTGCTCCTCGATAGCCCTGACCTGCGCATCGTCACCAGTTCATGCTTAAACCCAGCCACCTTGCTCCCCCTTCCCTCTACCGAGGTATCGCCTGTCATACATGACTGCCTACATACTATTGAAACTGAATATTCCAGCCGCAAGGATCTTTCTGATTCTCCCCTCCCCTACCCCCAACTCGAATATTTTGTAGATGGGAGTAGCATGGTTCGGGACGGTGTCCGGATGGCAGGGTATGCTGTTGTAACCGAGTCCTCCGTCATAGAGGCTCGACCTCTCCCACCGGGCACCTCCGCTCAAAAAGCGGAACTTACGGCTCTTACAAGGGCCCTAGAGCTGGCAGCATGTAAAAAGGTAAACATCTTCACAGATTCCCGGTACGCCTTTGGTGTGTTACACGCGTTTGGCGGGCTTTGGAGAAACAGAGGGTATAAGACTGCTGAAGGGGAAGAGATTAAGAACTTAGTGGAAGTTCAATCACTACTTACTGCCGTTCAGTTGCCTTATAAGGTGGCCGTAATACATGTAAAAGGGCACGGGAAGGAAGCTGATGCCAGACTAAGGGAAGGCAACAGACTGGCAGATGAGGCAGCGAAGCGGGCGGCGGAGGAATCAAAAAGAATGCATCAGGCTTTGGCCGTCCTCCCCGCCCCCGTGGTTCCTTTACCGGAATCACCGCGATACTCAAAGAAGGAGCGTAAGGAAATGCTAGAGAAGAAAGGCACTGTGAGGGAAAATGGGTGGATGTATACAGAAGATGGAAAACTTGTATTGCCCAGACAACTCACGAGGCACTTCATGTGGGAACTTCACAGACGCACACACGCTAGCCCCCAAGTTATGTTAGATAGCGTTCGTCCCTGGGCTCACGGCCACGGCTTGTCAACTATAGCTCAGGAAGTGGCAGATGCCTGTGAAATCTGTTGCGTCAATAACCCAAACACGAGGCTGAGAAGGGGACCCCTGGGAACCCAACCGAAGGGATTGTGGCCAGGAGCTCGCTGGCAGGTAGACTTCACTGAGATGAAACCACACCGGGGATACAAATACTGCCTCGTTTTTGTAGATTCCCTTACAGGGTGGCCCGAGGCATTCCCTACCAGGACTGAAAAAGCCAGGGAAGTAGTACGATCCCTATTGTATGACATTATCCCACGCCATGGCATCCCTTGGGAGGGCATATCATCGGATAACGGCCCCCATTTCATTGCGGACGTTGTTCAACAGGTGTCCACCTATCTAGATATAGAGTGGAAACTCCATGCCGCACATCGGCCCCAAAGTGCTGGCCAGGTGGAACGCCTCAACCAGACCCTGAAATCTCACCTTAGGAAAATGATGCAGGAAACAGGACTCGGGTGGGTTGACCTCCTACCCCAAGCCCTCCTCCGCATCCGGGTCCTCCCCAGAGGAAAACTTGCCATCAGCCCCTATGAAGCCATGTATGGCCGCCCGTTTGTAATCAGCTCCATCCCGGATGAGAGGTCCCAGTTGCCTAGGAAAGGGGGGGATGACTTGCGTAACTATCTTTTGGGTATATCCCGACTTTTGCAGGAAAATCACAGCCGGTTACTGGAGAAGCATCTTGTGACGCTTAACGACCCCCTTCATCCCTTCTCCCCGGGAGACTGGGTCTATACGAAATCTCTCCCTGGCTCGCAGTTCGGCCCGCGGTGGAAAGGTCCTTTCCAGATATTGCTCACCACACCCTCTTGCGTCAAAGTCGAAGGGCAAGCCGCCTGGATACACTACACCCGGTTGAAAGCCGCGCCTCCGCCACAGGACTTCATCCCTCCTCCAGTGCCTCCCCCTCCTGATCCCCGAGATCTCCGTCGTGTACCGCGAGACCGCTGGGCGGTAAAAGGGATAGACGGTCTCAAATTTCTGTTCCGGCGACAACACCAAAACCCCACGATCTAAGGACATTTGCTTGCTCTGGACAATAATGGTTTGGTTGCTCGGTATTCTGATGCTGTTTTTCACCCAAAGGGGGGCTTCCTTCGAGGAGAATACTATGGTTCGTCTACACCAAGAGGTGGTTCGCCACGCAGCTTTGCCTGATTGTTGGATTTGCTCTTTCTTCCCTTCCCATGGCCGTCTTGGTCTCCCCTCGTGGCCGGTCCCCCTGGAACTTTCGGACTGGTACAACAAGTCCATTGATGCCATCGAGGTAGGCCTTTCAGACGTTCCCCCATTCACATTACGGGGACCCCAGCGCCCTGCCGCTATCTGTTTCAATAAGACCATAAGTCACAAACCCCTCTTGGGAGTCTGGGCCAATTGTTCACTAACCTTTTATTGGGATGGGATGACCTGGATGCTAGAGGGTGCCTCTGTTCCATTTCTCAATCATTCACACAACAGCACTAAATATACTCTTTACACACTTTTCCTACAACATCCAGCGAGGTCCCGTGCTCCTAAACCCCTCATTATTAATGCTCTACATGCCTTGCAACATCCTACGCCTCTGCGCTTAGACTCCGGGTTCTGGTGGTTCTGTGGCCTAAAAGCTCTCAAAGTGTTGCCACCAGACTGGGAGGGCACATGCACAATTGGGTGGCTATGGCCAGGAGGCATGCATCCTCGTGCTGTCTCTGAGATTAATTATTCATCTCGCTCCATACATCGTTCTCCCCGTTCCCTCTCAAAACCATGGAAGTGGTCTGTCGGCACCCTCCTGGGACGGGCCTTCCTCCCCTCTGTAGGGGTGGCAGAGAACTACAAGGATATCTACCTCCTGGCAGACTTTGTCTATAACACCTCAGTGGCCCTAGAAACTCTTGAAAACATTACGGCGGATGTTCAAACACGCCTCCAGAATGAAATTATCTCTGTCAAAAACATGGTTCTACAACACCGCCTTGCGCTGGACATGGTTCTTTTGCAACAAGGTGGGATTTGTGCATATATTAATGAAACTTGTTGTATTTTCCATGACGAACAACAAGGTTTGATTTTAGACCATGATAACCTCTCTGCCCTGATTCGCAAACATCAATCTGATCGTACACGTACATATACGGCGCTTAACGCCGAGAATTGGGAAAATTGGGATTGGAGCAAGCTCACCTCATGGTTACCTGATTTTTCCACCCTTAAGAGTACTATTCTTGGAATTGTTTTGCTCATTGCGGTTGCTTTATTCATTGGTATCCTTGCTAAGCTTATTGCTATGGCCACTGCCCTGTGCCCTTCTATCCCACGCACCCGAACTCAGTCCAGGTCCCTTCAACGGGAAAGTTTAAATTCAGCCATCTTATTGCTGTCAGAATTTAAAAAGGGGGGAGTGTTAGTAGACCGACAGACATAATACATTTAACATGCTCAGAGGCTACCTAAATGTATTCCTGCATATCATGTAATGCTAAAGAATCCTCTGTATTGCCTTTTACTAATATGTATGTAATGCTAAGGAATCCTCTGTACTGCCTTTTACTGATATGTATGTAATGCCAACTTTTTGATGCATGTACCTTGTAAGCAATGTAATACTTTACTTCTGATTATTGCAACAGAAATGTAACATTTTATTCTTGAAATGCATATCCTGAAGATTGGCCAGAGAAAGAACAGAGTAGAAGGAGAAGGGGGAACCAATAGTTTACACTTCAAAAGCTACAACATGCTTCACTTGTGAGATAAGCCAGACTACAAGAGGAAACAATATAAGGGTAATATGAGGAGATATCCTCAGCTATCTTCCTCCCCAAAAGAACAACAAAGGGGGCCATCTGACTCAGGGGCAGAGTCATCAAGGACATTTATGAAGACAAATACCCTAGATAGTTGACCCTAATGTGCGAGGAGAAGAAAACAAAAACGCCACAAATCTAGCAACTTGGGTTATTTTACATATACAAAGAAAGTAACATCAACATGGGGAAGGGAGATAAAAGTAATTCAGATGCACTCCTTGCAGACATCCTGACTCCTCAAGAGAACATCTCAATCCTAGGTCAACTGGACACGAGGGCATAACATGGACATTGTAGTCCGACCAATTAGAATAACCTCTGGAACTTCTTTGGCCAATAATCAGGAAGATCCTATGTCAAAGACCCAAAGAACCAATCAGGTCAAAACCCCTATATCCCCAACGCTGTATCCCAAAACCTATATAATGTTTATGCTTCTATTGTTCCGGGTCCATCTCTGCCTTTAAGAGGTTGGGCCCTGGCTGTGTATTTTAATAAATTGGCATAATAGACAGCTGGTCTTTGCATCTTGGTCTGTGTTCTTCGCCGGAGATAAAGAACCCATTTTCAGGGGTAACACAAGAACAAGGCTAACTGTGACATTGCATCTGCATTACCCATTAAAAAACACGTAAGAGTCTTTTGAAAGCTTTATCAGAGGTGCATAGCAACCGCAGTCTTAGTATTATTATTAGCAGTATGCTCTACACCTCAGCACATATCAGTAAAAGCAATACAAATACAAAAATTTAAACAAAACATTTAACAACATTAATAATTATACAGATGTGCACACACACACACCAAAGAATGGGCAGGGATCCAAGAAGAATTAAGCTAACTACTAACAAACTAGTTACAAAGTTCAAGAAAGTATAGCAAAGTTGCAGGTCAAATTTTAGTTTGAAGGTAAGAAAAAAGAATCACTTTAGCTGGAATGGAAATATTATTATCTAACCACGAATTCCCCTGTGCAGTCTGGTGAAAAAACTTCCTACTTTCCTTTGAGAGCCTGTCTGGATGTGCTATTTTCCAAAGCAGCCAGAATCCTGAACATTTTGAACATTTAATAATCATAGAACTGCAGAGCTAGAACGGACTCTATGGATCATCAAGTCCAGCCCCTGCCAAGGAGGTACCGTTAGGAATCAAACTCCTGACCTCTGGCTCCACAGCCAGATGCCTATTGTTGATTCTGATGAAAGTATTGCCCACCTGTGTGTTTGGGAGTCTGGGTGTATTGTACTTCTATGAGTCAACAGGGTTCATGTTCAGATGCCAGATTTAGAAAATTCTGGCTCTGTTGATGCCTTTACCAATTTATTTATTTATTTTTTAAAAAAAAATCCAGCTAGTATCTGGCAAATACATTTAGATTTGGTTTATGTAAGATCCTTATTATCCCTTTGTGCTCTTCAGGTGTTCCTCATGCTGCTAAGTACAGCCACCTGAGTTTCAAGAAAGCATCAAGCAGCAGATAGGGCAGCCTTGGAACTATCACCAGGAATTCCCTACACAATATATTCGCGAAGGCTTTCACAGCTGGGATCTAATGGTTGTTGTGGGTTTTTTGGGTTCTTTGGCCATGTTCTGAAGGTTGTTCTTCCTAACGTTTCACCAGTCTCTGTGGCCAGCATCTTCAGAGGACAGCATTCTGAAGACACCAAAGCATCCAGAGCACAGAGTGCTGTCCTCTGAAGATACCAGCCACAGAGACTGGCGAAACATTAGGAAGAACAACCTCAGAACACGGCCAAAGAGCCCAAAAAACCCACAACAACCATCAGTCACAATAGTTCCGGTTCAGGAAACACCCCAACTTCTTGCCCAATCATGCAGGAGCAACTCTCTTGTTAAAGTTTTAGGAGAGGTAGCCATGTTAGTCTGTGCTAGCATATCAGGCAGTGGACTTGTTCATAAAAACTCACATTAAAATGTATAGCAGTTAGTCTTTAAGGTGCCACAGTGTTTTTGTCTTCTTTGTTTTTTATTTTTCTTTCATTTCTTGTCTGCTACCCTTGTTAGAGTGGACAAGAAAGCAGAACATCTGGACTCCAGCATGACTGGGGGGGGGGCTGTACTGGAGCTGAGAAGGGAGCATTATCTCAAGGAAAAGACCAGGCCATTGCTTTTCCCCTAACATACTAATTAGCCCATTTATATTAGCGAAAAGCTTAGTCTATTGATGAATAGTCTGGCTTTTGGGAAGACCGCAGCAGACCTACATTTTGGGGGCTCTGGATCTTGAACTGTTATGAGGGGTGCTTTTTTGCAACAAGCACCAAAATGCAATAAAAAGGTGTATTATGACAGTCAGGGGAAAAAAAAGCACTAGTAAGGAATTTTCACTCACCTCTAATTCTGAGAATGTGATTTTTTTAACTGGCAGCCTTCTTATCAAACAGACTTCAGCACTTGTTAACAGTAACAACTAGTACTTGTCACACAACACAGCATTGCTATGGCACAAAAAAAGCATGGTGTGAACACTGTGCACCATGACTAAGTCCCCTTAAACCTAATTACTGATTATTCATGCAATATTTAAACAGTGATCAAGTATTTGCTGGGAGAAATCATTTCTAGTGGAACATTTGAGAATCAGGATATTCACCACATTTCAAAAGTGTTTGGGAAATGGTCCAGATATTGTTGCATTTCATGAGTGAAATTCCATTATAAAGCTTTGTTTATAAAAGGCTTAATTCCACGCTGTTTAATACAGAGCTTTATTATATAAGGTGCTTTACTACAAAAAGCTATGTGCTTGGAGGGTTTGTTTATGAGCAACTGTGCACCAATGCTTGAATGGAGAAATCTACAACTGTTTTTGCAGCTAGATAAAAGCTGAGAAACTAAAAATACAGCCTTGTATAAGTTTAACTATGTCCCATTGATTTCAATGAAGTATATTTCTGGGACAACATCTATCAGATTAGATTGTTAATCATGTTCTGCTCTGCTGTCTTGTAACATGAGCTTGTCAAACTGGAGGTAAAAGTAAGGAGACAGCAAGACGGTAGAACTGAATAATTTTTTCACATTAATGCCTGCCATTAACAACATTTCTACACTACACAAACAGTGAAAGAGAAGTTCAAAAGCACTTTAAATGTTCCCCACAAAAAACAATTCAGTTCCCCCACAATCTGATGCACATAAGACCTGCTTTTTTATTTGCTGCCTAACAGTATTGGTGAACTTAAAGAAGCTACACTCTGTGTTCCAGACCAGAATCAATACCTTGATTTATGCCTTTGATCATTTTTAAACAGTTAAGATATCCAGGAAAAATCAGGAAAATGCTGTGTGGTCCCCAAAACAATACAAATGCAGGGACAGGTGATGATGCTTTTATTAGACCATTTTAAAAAATATAAGAAAACAAAAAACAAACAGCAATCTTTTGATAATTCATCTTCCTCAGGCTGTGCACCAAGTTCTCATGAGTTGTTCCATAGGGACTCTTTGTGTTCCAGAAGAAGACAGAAGTGGGAAATGAGGGGAGGTCAGAATGCTTGGCCACCTTTTGTTTAGACAGATGGGTGATGCATTCCAAGCCAATGGCTGAAGAAGGGATTGAAGCCAAACCCTGCTCCAACAGGCCTCTTGCAGATTGCAGGCTATAGCTATCTCCATCTCAAAAGCTACACCTGGCTCCTAACAGCGGCCATGAGACTTTGGGACTTGAATAAAAACATATAATTTTGGAGCTACCCACAAGAGCTCGGTGCACAGCCCAAGGAAGATAAATTGCCATCCAAAGTTTTCCATTTGTTTTTTTTTGTTTTGTTTTGTTATTTTGTTTAAGCAGCCCAATAAAAGTATCACCTGTTCCTGCACTGAGATATCAAGACGCCCACTGCTGAAACAGTGTTCAAGGCAACCTATAACAATATTAGAAGCAAAATATGCATATTTTAGAGAAAAAAAGGAAAGAAGACCCCAAGATAATCCCAACAGTTAGCCAAGATGGCTGCAGGCTGGCAGAGCTAAATTCACTAAGGCTGTACTAAATCCAACACTCTCCCAGACTAGGGATGTTGGAAATTATTTAGGATTATCCTGATCCTGGCACAGCATTATGCTGACACAGAGGCTGTGAATCTAAACTGAGAGGGGTTCAGATCTGACATAACTGAGCTCACTTCTCCTCTTGTCTCTCCACACTCTTTCTTTTTAAAGGTTGGGCTTTTCTGCCAGCTGATCTCAGCCAGCACAACAATTTGTACTGATTTGTAACTGATCAAGTTGTACTGGCAGATCTGAGGTCAGACAGCAGAGGGGGCTCTTCTGCCAGCATAAGAGGCTTTTCTGCTCATGTCGAACCCAGTGCAGCTGGCTTAACCGTTGCATTTGGATTGCCCCTTAAAACTACGGGATACATGTTAACCTTTTCTAAGACCAATAAAAAGATCTTAAGAAGCAGAACAGATGCCAGTCTGCTGATGATACAGAGGACAATCTCCACATCTGGGCTTTTGATGATGTGACAAATCTGCCAGGAGTTGATTGGTCAGAGAATCTCTTGCTGAACCAATCGCGTCAAGTGATAGAAGAACGGTTGGTTGAGGGAGAGCATTAATAGTTAACAAAGAGTTAACTCAGGAGAGGAGTGTGGGCTTCCAGGGAGTTTTTTCTCATAGAACTTCTTCTAGCATGGACATTTGATTCTTTTATCACATGGGACTTCAGGCTTATTAGATTGCCTTGTAACTTTTATGCTTATTAAATAAAGAACAGCCTGAAGAACGTACAACAACCATCGGATCCCGGCCATGAAAGCCTTCGAGAATACATATTCAAAATACCTAGTCAAATAATATGTGTAAACACTTCTCTTGTAGTTATTTTTAAAATTACAGTTTAATGTGAAAACAGGACAAAAGTTGCTTATAAATTAACATGTGCAGAACTGGTATGGGCCAGAATTAGAACTGTCCATTCAGGTTGTCATATCTGAAAAGGGCTCTATCCTTGATAATTTCAGGGGAAACCACATTGGTGGAAGATGGTTTATCAGCTAGTACCACTGCTGGCCAGAACATTTCATAACAACAGCCTTTAAGAGAGATTATCTCCAAGATCTTGATGTCAAAGCAAAAGATAGAGCATTTGATCAAGAAAGTTGCCTAAGGTTTCATCTGTCTTCTTTCTTAAGCATTGGGGAGCAATATGTCCTCCTGCATTGCTTGTTCAAGGTCAAGCGTGTCAGATTACTAATCATCATTTTGTTCCAGGTGCCTGGGTACATACCATAAATAATATACACAAAGGATCTGTGTTTTATGTAAAGATGTACATAGAGAACAGTTTGCAGATTATCTTAACTGCCTTGGTGTTTGGAGGGGTGTTTCCCCTGTGTTGTTGAAAATCACATATCATTATTTATGAATTAGATCAAGTCATATGGAAACCTTATGCTTGCAAATAATTCTCAGCAGAAAAATGTTTGTCTCAGATCTATTGCCTTGCCCATGAGGGTTTTTTCCTTATTGTGCCATATCTTATTTCTAAGAGGCAGGGAATTAATACTGTCTGTTGATAATTCTTTCTTGAATAATCTTCTTTTCTTTTTCTTTCTTTTCTTTCTTTTTTTTGTAATGGAGCAACTCTGTAAATAAAGGGTGGGGGTACAGCACTCAAGCAAAGCTAGCAACTATATAACATGAATGTATATCAGATAACATATGCTATAAATTGACCCTCATCTTGCCTCTCCAGTATTCTGCACTGGAACGAGACGGTAAGTCAACCACCTCTCTTTAAAGGCTATCGTTTTGTGACAGATTTCCTGGAGGTAAGCCTCACTGAAGGCAATAAGACTTATTTTTCAGAAGCCATGTATAATATTGTCCGCTTAAATGTGGTGTTAAACTTCCCAAATTTGTATACTTTGGAGTAAGCCCAGTGATCTTAGGATGTGATCATGTGGGGAAATGGATCACATTTTGGGCTGCTGGTGGAATGGTCTGCTAAGATCTATTTCCTGACAATCACACAACATATGGGAAATTGAGCTCTAAGCCAACCCTGATCTGTGCCCAAGGTGGACTTTTTAAACCAGCTGTAAGGCTACTAGTTATTGGGACTTAGTGATAACCCAGTGAACTGAAGGGTAACTTTAAGGGGGAGATTGCTTCCTGTAAAGCAATTTTTTTTTTCTGGTGCAATCAGGGTGTGCCTTTCCTGCACCCTCAGTGAAATGCTTATGGGTTTTACCTACTATTTTATCATTATGTTCTGTCCAGAATGCAGACAGTAGATATGGTTGCATGCTCTGATGACTCTCCATCAGCTCCACAGGTTACCAGTCTGTTACGGGGCTCAGTTTAAGGTGTTGTTTTTGACCTTTAGAGCCCTAAACAAATGCCTGACACCAAAGCATCTTACAAATTGTCACATGCCATATGATCAGTGTGCTCCTAGTTCTTCTTTATTTTCCTCTCCAGGTATAGATGAATGACAGAGATGTCTTTTTCACATTGATCCCAGAATGTGCTACATCATTCCAAAAAATGATGGTGTGATTGTGGAGATTCATTTATGGGCACCTGGAACTTCGAGCTTGTAGCAACAGGCTTAAAGCTGTTTTAGTTAGGCTGATGATTCAAAAATACAGCTTCCCCCCCTCAATGTGTGTTTATATCCTTGCTGTTTTTACTACTACTACTACTATTACTGGTTAGAACTTGTACCTGTTACATAATACGAATCAATGGTTTTATAATTTTGATTGACCATGTCTGGTATTTTTGAATAATAATAATAATAATAATAATAATAATAATAATAATAATAATAATAATAATGATGATGATGATGATGATGATGATGATGATGATGATGATGATGATGATGATGATGATGATGATGATAATAATAATAATAATAATAATAATAATAATAATAATAATAATAATAATAATAATAATAATAATAATAATAATAAATATTGCAATAATATTCAATATGCCATCAAATCAATTCCCACTTATGGTGACCCTTTTCAGGATTTTTAAGGTAGAGAATACTCAGAAGTGGTTTACCATTCCCTTCTTCTGGGGGTGCCCTGGGACTGTGTCGCTTGCCCAAGACCACACAGGCTGGCTCTACTCACAGGAGACACAGCAGGGAATCAAATTCCCAACCTCTGGCCCCACAGCTGCATACCTAAACCACTGAACTATCTAGCCAGTTGCTTTTAATGTTTTGTTCTATTTGCTTGTTATTCACGTGCTTTTACAATAATTATTCACTGTTCTTTTGCATATATGTTATTACTCAAGTATTCTTTTTAAAAAAAAATAAGATGTGAAAGGATGTTATGCAATCATTCTGATGGAAACACAATTGAAAATTAGGGAAGTGTCCCATCTTCAGACAAATGTGCAAGAACTAAATCAGGGGTAATGTGTGATTCTTGAGTGAGTAAGAACAATTAACTGCAGTTCACCCATAGGGCAGAGGAACCACAACAGCACCTTTGTACCCCATTTTGGTCGAGTTAATAAGATGGTCAGCTGGTTCATTAGAGGAAAGGGAAAATAGAAAGTGATACAGTAGATTGTAGTGCTGCCACCAAAGAACAAGGCAAGAGAAAAATGAATCCCTTGCAATAAAGCCGAAGATCTGCCCCGGACACTCCAAGCGCTGAGTTGCCAGGAAGGGCTCAGACTGAGGTCATTGTGCATTAGATATGCACATCCCCTTGGAGTCACCCTGGCAGCCATTTCACAGAGCTGTAGGACAAAGAGAAAAACTTAACACTGCTGTTGCAATAATTTCTTTGTGTTCTGGAATATTCTTCTCCGTTGTGCTCTTATTCAGCTTGGTTTACAAAACTTTACCAAAGTCATCATAGGCATCCTTCAGTCTTGAGAGACTATGGTAACATGCTCTGTATGGAGGACTTCGATGCTGTACGCGAAGTTGGAGTGTCCTCTCCAGAGCATGAAGCCTGGGTAACATAATATAGGGGATAGGCTGTTACCCAAGCAGCAGATCCCCCCTCTCCACATCGCTGAAATGGTCCAATGGAAAGGCAAGAGCCAATACAGCTGGTTCCAGTGATGTCTCAGGAGTTGCCAGAACGACACGAACTTCCTCTGGGACTCCAGCTCCAGATTTTGCCTCGAGGTTAACTCCTGAAGCCTTTTCCATAAGTGGATGTAGCCACAAGGCAGTGAAGATTTGAAATCAGAGTTTTCCTTCTCCTAGATGGGCTGCCTTCCCAGGCTGATGAGCCCCACCTACCTGGATTTACCAAAGTATTTTGCACTATTAAGATTTTGGGGGTGTATGCGAGTGTGGAAGGGTGATTAGGGTGCTCCATAATTTCACCCAGGGCATAGCTTTTTGCATCCCCTGCCCCAGTTCCTGGGGTGATTATTATTGCTTAACTGGAGATTTAGGAACAGTGTCGTGGATTCTGGGGACAAAGTGAATCGGAATGTTTCATAAGTAAAGTGTTAGGGGAGGCCTGGGCAAAGTGCGGCCCGAGGGCCACATACAGCCCGCGAGCCACTCCTGTCCGGCCTGCCAGACATCAAAACCATTTATAGCTTTTTGTCTAAAGTTGATCAGTTGCTTATCTTTAACATACCGCAAAAAACTTCTTTAGTTTTTGTGAAGATTAACAAGATTAAAATAAAAACCATCATAACATCACTGTTTCATTTTATTTTTAAGTAATGTTGGTTCAGCCCCCAAATGCAGTTCAGATTTTTCATGTGGCCCCCCCTACAGAAATTAATTGCCCACCCCTGGGTTAGGGTTATCTCCTATCAGTGTGCCCTTTGTTTCAATAAAGAGTACATTGGAAGGTCTTTGTGCACCCTTAGTGAAAACGTTTTCCTTTTTCAGGTTGATTGAACAGGATGTTGTCCTTCCAGCTGGTTCCTGTCATTGCAACCATTGCTCTCTTGCTAGTAGCAAGCCATGCTTTGCAGCCGTGTGTGGGTAAGTCTGAGGGGGAAAAGCTCCCTGTTGCTCACCATCCTCAAATGTGCCCCAGTTCCATTTACTGGGCCCCCAGAGTCTCCAGTCTGAGGCTGGACTTTGTAACAGTGATGTCAGCCAGTCCACATCTTTTAGAGCAGTGGTTCTTAACATGGGCAATAATGCCCCCCAGGGGGCGATTTCATTTTTCAGGGGGGCGGTAGAACGAAAAGGGGCGGCATGGGGGCGCTGGAGCAGAAGGGGGAAGGTAGGGGGGCACTGGAGCAAGCCAAACCTGTTAAGATGGCTGCAGCCTTTTTACAGTGTGCATGAATATATATTTTCCTCCAATCTTAATTTAGTTTCAGAGTTTTCGTCTTCAAATTTTTAGTTCCTGCATTGTGGTTTGTTTTTATGCCCTTTTTATATTTCTTTTTGCGTCTTAAAATTGGCTTGCAACTAAATCATTAAATGTTACTTTTTTGGGGCATTTCATTTTCTTGGAATTGAATTTTGTTTTCAGGGGTCATTGGATTTAAGTGTCATAAACAAACAAACAAACAAACAAACAAACAAACAAACAAACAAACAAACAAACAAACAAACAAACAAATAAATAAATAAATAAATAAATAAATAAATAAATAAATAAATAAATAAATAAATAAATAAATAAAAAAGATATCATCACTGCGGGGAGGGGGGGATGATAACTTCCTCAATGGCTCAAGGGGGCGTTTCTTTCAAAAAGGTTAAGAACCACTGTTTTAGAGGACGATAGCACTCAGCCAACAAAGGTCTCCTAGGTCAAGCAATTCATCCTGCTCCTGGAGAATCTGCTACCACTGTTGATTGTACCACTTCCTCTGTCTGAGCTGCTTCTATGTCAGGGTGGTTATGGTGGGTCAGAGTTCAGCTTAGCACCTGTGTCACCATTGCAAGGGCCCAGATGGTGTGACAACTGGTGCTCCTCCTCCATGTGTTTTACCACAGTGAAGTGGGCTCATTCTTCCACTCATAGCTCAGCAGCAATGGCCAGTCTTCACTTAACACTCAGAAAATAGGAAGTAGGCGGCATGCTTGGCCTTGAGAAAAGAAGATTGAGGGGAGATCTGATAGCATTCTTCAGATGCTTGAAAGTTTGTTATTAGATATGGGGCTATTCGTATACAAATATGAATACCCCTGCACAGGTGGACATAACAAGGATCCATCCCCCTGGGGCCAGACTGTCCACCCACCTTCTGCTGCTGCCGCAGGTTCTGCAGTCCCTTCTTATCACTCCGGAGATCATGGTTGACTAAGCCACCTCTGGCAGGAGACAGGATGATAATCCTCGCTTCCAGGTCAAAGAGTGCCTCACCGACCAGGTGCTCCGGAGTGATAGGAAGGGAGTGCAAAGCCCGCAGCAGTGGCAGAAGGTGAGTGGATAGTCCCTCATTATGTCCACCTGTGCAGGGGTATTCGAATATGAATACCCCCATCTCTATTTGTTATACAGGAGATGGTCAGGATCTGTTCTCAGTCATTCGAAAGTACAGAGCATGTAATAATGGGTTCAAGTTACAAGATGCCAGATTTCAGCTAAATACCAGGGAAAAAATGTCCTGTTAGAGGAATTTGACAATGGAACCGATTGCTTCAAGAGGTGGTAAGCGCTCTGACACTGGTGGCAATCTGTCAGATATACTTTAATTTGGATTCCTGCATTGAGCAGGGGGTTGGACTCAATGGACTTATAGACCCTTTCTGACTCCACTATTCCATGATTCTATGTTTCTCTGAAAAATCTACTCCATGAATGTCTTTTGCCTGGGGAAAATGGCATTGACATCGAGGTTTTTCCATTACCAGTGAAGGGTATAGCTGAGCTTGAAACAGGGATGGGTAACTTTCCAACGAAGACAACAGGACATGATGGACAGGGCCATCCGGCGAGATCTGGAGGGCTAAACCAACTTTGGATTTCTTATGTCTGGATGGGCATTTTTGCTTGTTCTACTATTACGTGGGTGATTTAAAGAATGTGCCAGCTTACCATGAACATGTTTTCTCTTCATTAGGTCTTCAAGGTCCTCCTGGAAGAAATGGGCTCCTTGGTCCGCAAGGGCCAAAAGGTAAACCAGGTGAAAAGGGAAATCCTGGGCCACCAGGTAATGGAATAGCATTGTTCAAGTGTGCTTGCTGACCCTCAGCATCATGTATTCTGCCAGCCCCAGCTCCCAACATTTGCACATTTGGAGCAATGTCTGAAAATGGGAGACTCCTAGGCACAGGGCTTGGAAACATTACTTTTTTGACTGTTTGTATCCAGTCAATGGATAGATGGAAACAGCAGATTGGGACTAATCTGGGCTTTCCTAACCAGGGAGTGACCATTTTTTAAATTTCCCAGTGCATTGTTGTTCCATAATCCACTCCAGTGATGGGTGGCTAGGCTCCCTTATAAACCTGGCACTACCTAGTATGGACTTCACTACACTAGCTAGAATGGCACATGGCACCCACTAGAAGGGACTTCATGGACTAAATTGGTATGGAGTCACCAAGGGTGATGGAGGAGGCTGAGAAATGGGTGGTGTTACTAAAAGATCTTAAATGGAAGATTGGCCACTCTATTTTATCTTTCTGGAACACCTACTATTATTCAGACGGGTGAAGTAAGGTTGTCATTAATCATTAGTGGACTTAAGGTTGCTGTCAAATTAATGACACTAATTTATTAAGTCGGTATTAGTGCCTGAAGTGGTCAAGAGATGGAGGAGGATTTCCATGTGTAGAATTTGCTATTGTGGTGAATTCAGCCCTCTAATATCTCATATTTTCTTAAAATAGCCACTGCCCAGTGCCCAGAGTATTATCAAAGACAGATTTCCTATGCACATATATAGTATCTTCCTTTCATACAGCCTTCAATAACATTTTTATTTCCTTTCCTCACCACTGAAAATGGCCAAACAAACAAGATAAAAGTAACAACAATTCAAAGTTGGTGGAGCTACTGCCAGTTCCGGACCGTCTAAAGACTGCATGCACGAATCTCCCTTCCTCTTCATCATTTGTGCCATAAACATACAAGTGGGTTGTGTATGCTGAGATGAACATCACCATGTTCATCAGCATGGCACCCCTCATATGCTGATCGAATGCTTGAGTAGTTTGTTCTACGCAGGCAAGCCCCATTCTGTCATGGAAAAATATTTTACATGCAAAATGAGAGGGGGTTGTGATAGCCCTGCCCTTTCATTATCACTTCCAGCATCATCTTATGCATAAAGGGCAGTATATTGGGAAAGGAGAGACTCCTTTACTGCCAACTTCTACTTACTCCCTCCAAGGGCTGAGGGATCAGAGAAGGACCAGTGTCCTCCCTCTTCTTATATAAGCAACTGAATGAGGTGGTTTTCTTAGGTTGGAATAGCTACAGTGGTGCCTCGCTTTATGATTGCCCCGCATTACGATGAATCTGCTTTACGGCGATCTTTTTGTGATCGCAATTGCGATGGTCTAAATGGGGGAATTTTGCTTTGCGATGATCGGTTCACTGCTTCAGAACCGATTCGTCGCAAAACAATGATTTTTAAACAGCTGATTGGCGGTTTCAGAATGGCCACCGGGTAATTAAAATGGCTCCCCGCTGTGTTTAGGGACGGATTCCTCGCTATACAGGCAGCGAAAATGGCCGCCGTATGGAGGATCTTCGCTGGAGGGTGAGTTTTTACCCCATTGGAATGCATTGAACGGTTTTCAATGGGGTTTTTATTTTCGTTTTACAATGTTTTCGCTTAATGGTGATTTTCCTGGAACAGATTATCGCCGTTAAGCGAGGCACCACTGTATTTTGTTTGTATAACTATATGTGAAGAAGAGTGCAATGTGACATTTGCAGACTCGATTTTTGTTCAGTTTCGTGCCTCTATTATTTCCTGCAAATTGCTGCTTGCACTTTTAGGAGCATCTTGTTAGTCTGTATCATGTTTCTGCTGCTGTAGTTAATGATGTGGTCAAGATTAGACTTTTGCAACACAGTGTTCAGCATCGTTCAACTGCACAGCCCCCTGAAACCAGAATAGATAGTTACCAGTGCACAATCTCAGAAAGATTATCCAGTAATAGCAACAGTAATAAGAACTGAAAATGACAGCTAAACTGAATGTTCTAGCTCTGGGTTAGTGGCATGTTCAGTGAAAATCTCTGGCTCAAGAGAAGTCCACATAACTGTGGGATTCAAAAGGCCCTAAGTCACATGCATGCTATGAAATACATAAGTCATGGATCATGCTAGAAGGACAGAATATCTGCAGGACAGGGTTTTCTGCCCTTGCCAAAATGCTCATGAATTAGGAAGATCATTCTAAATGATGTATCCTCAGTCTCAACTTCTGGACCACTAGAGGGAAGCATTTACTCTTTAAAAAACAACAGAAAAACCTTCAAGGCTTCATGTTTGTAGTACTTGAGCAGAATGAACTTTGCTACTCAATTCAAGTCAACACTACAGAGTCCAGACACCACAGTAACAGAACATCCTTTAATTTTACAGTGTCAGTTCACCACCTTGATCTCTACCAGTCTTCCTCTTTTGAGCCACTGGATGGCTGTTATCCACAATCCTCTGCATTATAATACACAACAAATTATTGGAGGACCAGCTGCCCTTCCAGGAAGATTTTTTGTCATCACTGATTTTAAGAACATCTAGTACAAATTATGGGAAGAACATCTCAAAACTCCTGGTTTTCATTTGCAGTATAGCACTTTCTCGCACTTTCACTGGAATTCTGTGCACATTTACTCAGGAATAAGCCATAGTATTTCCAGGGGGTGCCCACTCTGGCATGTGCACAATTGGACACAACTGCTGTTCTTCTTCAGATGTGTTAAAAATATGTATATTTTCCACCAATATTGTTTCATCATCACTATGACTACTATGCTGCTAATCTATTTAATATAGCAAAAGTTCTTTCAGATGGCAAAATATTCAATAACCTCACAATTCAGAATTATTTATATTTACTTTATAATTTATTCATCATTCCCCATTTTCCTATCATAGGCTTAGATTCAGGATGGTTATTAAGGCCCAGTGCTATCTCATCTAATGAATTCTATATCATAACACCCAATTAACAATTATAATTATACTAATTAATAATGTTGTTCTTGTTTACAGGGCTACCTGCCTCTCGGGATACTACATTACAAAATTATCTCAAGGAACTCAAACACAGAATTGCCAGACTTGAAAGAGGTAGTTTGTTTCTTTGTTATTTTTTAAGAGCTTCCCCCCGCCCCCCGATTACTTGTACATTCAAGAGGAGGTGACTTCTTGTTCTTATTCTGATTATTCTAATTGCTGCCTAACTTTATCTTGTTTTTTAAAAAATAGTGGAAAGGGTATTACATATCACAGCTAGGATGTCTCCAATATATTTTAAGTTATAATTTAAAACTTAATTCAATTAATTTTTCAAAATTTCCATGGTTTAATTTAGTTTTAAATGCAGTATACTAAAATTGGGAGAGGGGAAGGGTTCCCTGTCCTCTGATCATGAGCCACCTCTGCTGACATTGTAATCCTGTGCCTAGATTCTACAATTTATCATCACATTCTGTATGCATTAGACAAGCAAACACTCAAAGAGGCTTAAGCCTGTCATGTGATGTCCCCCTCAAATGTGAGTGTTAGGCATTCCTTCACCACAGTCCACAAGCCACCATTGCATGGTACAATGCATAACTTTCCCACTTCAGTAGAATTTAGGCAAAAGTGAACAACAGCCAAGGAGAGACAGATACTGTATGTACCTCTAAATGTATGTGGAATGAGGACTTCTGCAGGTAGAGCATTTCATGCAAGAACTTTAAAACTGTATTTCCCAAATCGTACTTCCCTTTTGTACCTAGTTATGAAATACATAACTAGGTCCTAGAGACAGGCATAGCAAAATAGAGCTTGGAATTTACTTTGTTGGACTATATCTCCAGAATGACTCATCCAGTTTTTCAACAAGTGTGAACATTATTCATACTATGTAAAAGAAAGACAGCAAAAGGAAGGGAGGAGGGGATATCAACCAACTTGAAATTTGGTGTTGGAGGAGAGCCTTACATATGCCACAGACAAACAAGAAAACAGATAATTGGTTGTTCAATCCCTGAACTCTCTCTAGAGAAAAAATGAACACGCTAAAGCTATCCTACCATGCACATATAAAGGAAATAGAGAACTGACCAGAAAATATTGCTGGGCAGTAGGAAAAGAAAACAACCTAGCATGAACCCCGTGGCGCAGTGGTTAAACTGCAGTACTACAGTCAAGCTCTGTTCATGAACTGAGTTCGATACAACAGATTCAGGGAGCCAGCTCAAGGTTCACTTGATCTCCCATCCTTCAGAGGTTGGCAAAATTAGTACACAGTTCAGGCAAAATTTTATTTGCACAGTTATGTTGTAAACTACCTAGAGAATGCTCTAGCACTATAGAGTGGTATATAAGTTGAAACAATAGTTACAGAGTTGCTCCATTACAAAAAAAGTTGAAACAATAAATAAATAAAAGTTGAAACATAAATAAAATAATAAATGAAATACTGTTGGTTTGTAAAATCCAAGCTGACCTGTTAATGATAGGGTATTTTGGAGTTCATTAACTCATAAAGCCATCACCCATCAGAAGTGACTTGATGGCACATAAGATTTTTTTTTAATGACCATGCAAATGTATAGTGATAAAATGGGTGGCATGGTTGAGACTATGACAAGATATAGGTACCAAAGCTCTGTTAACATTAAGTAAGTCCATCCCCAACTACCAAGGAAAATACAATAAGTTGACAGCTGAAACAAGTTGAACTTATGAGTATTTCTTTTCTATTATTTTTTAATTTTTCTTTTAAATATTTTTGGAATGAGACACAGAATCCCTTTGCAAGCATGAATACCGGTCTGGCCAGGAAGAAGTTAAAATTAAATTGGGTTCTGATTTACAAATTCAAAAATTCAAGTTGCCACAGACCTGGCACTGATTTCTCCTTTGAAGAACAGTGTCAGGAGCCTGGAATCAAAAAATCCTGAGAGAATGTTTACTGAAAGCATTCAGGACTAGGTCAAACATAACTGCTCTGTGCTTTTGTAATGCAGAAATGCTATAAATATGCCTTACAAATTAGTGTGCTAATTTCATGAAGATCCATGGCAAAATGTCCTCTTTTCTAAAGGGGACATTTTCTTTAAAGTAAGCATTTTTTTAATTCTTTAAAGAAAATACCTGTTCAGTGACCTTTAATTTCCCTAAGCTCTCCAAATATCTCTCTTTCCTGCCCCAAGCTGCAACAATGTATCTACTTTGCAAAGTTCTTGCTCACTATGATAAGAAATCACTATTTCTCCCTTTTGAAAGGCATATTTCAGCCCCTACACCCTGTATTCTGTCAACATTTTTTTAAAAAGCAGATAGGTGCAACCATTCTTTTTCAAGATAAGTATAATTTGTCTTTTCAATGCATATGAGCTATTTTAAAACTGTAGGCATTTAGGGTCACGTATTTCTGAACTGGGTGTAAAATAGATTTACTTTTAAAACATCATTACTCAAAAACTCTTGTCCCAAAGTCCCCCCAACTGAAACAGAACAAGAGCAGACTGTCTGTTCCATTGTTGCTAAATTACTGCTAATCTGAAGTCCAGTTTAAACATAATATATATTTTTATTTGTGATGCCCCCATTTTTAGAATTTCCTTGTAGAATGTTAATTTGCTCTGCTAGCACACGATCAGCACTGCACTCTCATGCAGCACTCTCATGCAGCAGCAATTCATCTTGACTTAGGATAGAGGGAGTCATCAGTCTCAGAGGAGCAAAATATCACAGGCTAGATGTCTGTAAATCCCATGGTTTATTTAAATTCAACCCAAAAAGTGATAAGGAAAATCTCCAGTGATTCTAACAATGACTTCTGTTTTGTTTTGCAGCTTTGGCTTTGAGTGGAATGATTTCAATTGCTGGCAATAAACTGTTTGCCAGTACTGAGAAGACAGCGGAGTTCGACAACATAGTAAAAATATGCAAAGCAGCTCATGGCAATATTGCAACTCCAACCAACAGGGAGGAGAACCATGCTATTATGAGCTTTGCAAAACAATTTGATACCTATCCTTATTTAGGGATTACAGAGGGACGTGTCCCAGGAGAATTCTGGTTCTTAAATGGGAACCCCCTGAATTATACAAATTGGTATCCAGGTGAGCCAAAGGGCAAAGGAACAGAGAAATGTGTGGAAATGTACAGTGATGGCACCTGGAATGACAAACCATGCAACAATTACCGCCTCGCTGTCTGTGAGTTTTAAACGAAACTCCATTTCAGGCTTTAATATAATTATTTTTTGTAAGTATCCATGTAAGTTAGGATTCTATCTGTGAATCAGAATAATTGAACATTCTTCACAATGTCACTTGACATGCCTGTGATTATTTTCTGCCAGAAAAGGAAAATCAATAAAATGTAATTCATGTTGTTTTGCCTTCTTTTTGTTTCCTAAGCACAGATGCTTTAATTGCATCCATCTTTACTTTGTTCAGAAGCAGAAATCTAATTTTGAGGGAGCTGGAGTTAGCACACAATGATAAATTAAGAATTAGGATGGGAGGGGAGAGAGAAGTACAATCAGCAATGTCCAATGCCATACCAGTCGAAATGGGTGAAATTTTGATTTCAGTTTGTTTTTGATGTGAATTTGCAAATTCATATTCAGGATGGATTTGAAATAAATTTGCAATGGTCCTCGTATTGAGGATGGAAAGAGCTGGAGACTGAAAATCATTTGAATGGGGGAGAAAGTAAAACTAACATCCATGGGGCTTTGGGAACTGAATTTGTGAATGTTTAGGTTAGAACCCCTGTGCATTCAGTCATACAGTATTTGTGGTGCTGAATTAGGGTTGCCACTCTTTTCTTTTGAGCAGCTGTATGACAGGCAGATATGACATGGCCTTCTCTATGATGAGAATAACTGTTTTGTTCTCATGTGTTATCAAGTCACTTCTGAAGTATGGTAGTCCTTATGGGGCTTTCAGAATTTGTGAAATGCTCAAGGAGTGGCTTATCCCTGCCACCTTGCATGAAGAAATGTGAAACAGGCAAAGCTTCATACTAGTGGCACTAAGATCACCTTGGTCAGTTGAGGAAGACAGCCTGTAAACATATTTTGAGTCAAGGTGATGTGTAACTTTGGTGTGTATACAGGTACTGCCATAGTTGCCACATTTTTAGAAACCTGTTACTTTGCCTAACAATAGTTTGGAATATTTTGTAGGATTTAGAGAAAAAGTTTACATGTCCAATGTCTGTCTTGCAGGCTACTGTCGGAAGGAAGGAAGGCCGGCAGGCAGGCCTATTTACTATGGATGTGCCTTAACCAGACTAGAAAATATGTTACTGCTTGAAACATTTGCCATCAAAATGTAGTGGTAACATATATCAAATTCCATCCTGGAAAAGGTGCTTATTCCTCTCAGGAGGGTGACTTTTTTTTCCCTTCAACAAGGGTTCTGGCTTTTTACAGGTCAGCATGCACATACATACCACTTATAGCCCCTAAGAATGCCAATATGGTCCTCCCTAGCACCCCAGGAGTTTCCAACACCCCCCCCACCCTCCAAATATAAAACTAGGGGATTTTTTTCTGAAAACATGAGAGAGATTTTGCCATGTTTTAAAGGGCCTCCAGCAGCCCTGGGAGCCCCCAATACTACTTTTTTTTAAAAGTGCTCACTAGAGAGTGCAAGAGGCTGTTTTCAATTTAAAAAGCAATTTTAGGAAAGTTTGTGGTGAAGATTATAGGAGTTGATGTGGCCCTCTGAGATCCAGTGTGGGTCCAGCCCCCAGATCTTTGGAGATAAACCACTCCACTTTAAAACATAAAGGTAAAGGTAAAGGTTCCCCTTGACAATTTTTGTCCAGTAGTGTTCGACTCTAGGGGGCGGTGCTCATCCCCGTTTCCAAGACATAGAGCCAGCATTTTTGTCCGAAGACAATCTTCCGTGGTCACATGGCCAGTGCGACTTAGACACGGAACGCTGTTACCTTCCCACTGAGGTGGTCCCTATTTATCTACTTGCATTTGCATGCTTTCGAACCGCTAGGTTGGCGGGAGCTGGGACAAGCGACGAGAGCTCACGCCGTCGCGTGGATTCGATCTTACGACTGCTTGGTCTTCTGACCCTGCAGCACAGGCTTCTGCGGTTTAGCCCGCAGCGCCACCTTAGAAAAAAGTTCACAAGGCTAATCCTCAGCTTTGATTTGTAGTAACTAAAATAAAACCCATATCTTTCTGTTTTTTATTCAGCTGTTAATGGGCCCAAGCTTCCAACACAGCAGCAGGTGATCAGGTGGTTCTTTGAATTCTGTTAAACCACAGTTTCCCTCACCTGTCATCAAGCCGATCCTAAGAGATTATGGGAATTGTAGTGCAGCAGTGCCAGGAGTCTCACAAGTGGTCCACCCTATTCTAACAGGCTGAAGGTGGAAATTCTGTTGCTTTGTAAGCTTTCATAGAACCACACTTTTGAGTTAGGCTTGCTTCTTTTTTCTAGTCGCATTCCCCCCACCCCACCCCACCCCACCCTATTAGCTTTGTTCCTCTAATTTCTTCCCACCATTCAACTGTTAAAAACACAGGATTTATTTTAAGCTCCTATCCTGTTCCTGGAATTAAAGACTCAGTAGAATTGCATCACTTTCTCCTTCCAGAAGGTTAGCAGCACTACAGGCTACAAACAGGAGTGGTCCATCGGTCCAGATAGGCGGGGTATAAATCAAATAAATAAATAAATAGTCTTATTTATAGCTTGCTTTTCTCTCAGTGAGGGGATCAAGGTGGCACACGGTATTTAAAACATAGAATTAAAAACACAGGAGGACATACATCAAAAACAAGCTACAAAACTGAGTAAAATACAATCGAATAAAGACAGGTCAAACGTTTAAAATCATCTTAACAAATGAACAGCATTCAGGGACTCACTCAGGCCTATTAAAAGCCTGCCTGAGAAGGTGGGTCTCCAGCTGTTGGCGGAAGGATAAAAGGGAGGGGCCCAACCTGACCTCCTGAGGAAGAGTATTCTATGATCTGGGAGCATCCACAGAGAAAGCCCTGCCTTGTGTCCCCATCAGCTGTGCCTGTGCTGCCAATGGGACTGAGAGGAGGGCCGCCTCTGATGATCTTAAGTGCTGAAGATGCTCATATGGGGAGATACAGTCCTTCAGGTAGCCTGAACCCAAGCCATGTAGGTGCTTGATGTGAAAAGCTTCACTGCTGATTGCTAGAGCTGGCCATTCCATTTTTTTAAAGCACGGGAGGAAGATAAGCTGGGTTTTGGGGGTTTTTTTAGTTGACCAGACCTGCTTCTAAACATTTTTTTAAAATGTGAAAACACTGCTGCAGCTAAAAACAGGCTTTTGAGTCAACACCTCTCACCCACATGTGAGGCATGGGGAAAGGAAATAGAATAGGAGGCGTTTATCTTAATATCATCTGCTTCTCTATAGGCCAATTAGCAGGTGTTCTCCACCTGTACAACCTGGGTATGTAGATTGCTTCTGGGGCATAGCATTTCTGCCAAGGATAATTCAATACCCTTTCCATTTAATGACACATGAATCACTCTATTCCTTCCCTTCTGTCTAAGACTTGTTTACTTGGCGTAGGTCTTTCAGCTGTTTTGTTCACGGGGCCCGCTGAATTATTGAATAGCTCAATTTCCTCTGTAGACAGACTGGCATATTGGTACAGTATTTGCATAAATATTTAGATTACTGGCATGGGCAGTGCTGTGCTTATATGTCTTTTTGGGTGTGTTTGCTTATACATTTGTTTTGTATACTGTGTGGATGTAATGATGTGTAATATAACTGCTACTAGGGGGTGTCCACTCAGGGGCAGAACCCAGAGGAGGCAGGGCAAGGAATCTGGGGTGCTACCTCTGGGTGGGTGTCTGCTGGAGGGGGCAGGGCACCGAACCACAGATTGGTTGTTTGGCCACTGGCCAAACCAGCAACTCATGTCCATCTTGTAATAATGAGAGATGGGGGCATTCATATTTGTAAACTCAGCAGCCGTGAGGGGAGACTCATACTCCCATCCCCTGCCTGGAGTGGCTAGCCAAGCAGGCAGATGGAGGAGCTACTTCTACGATTGGCAGGAAGAGTGGGATGCTGGTGTTGCCAGAATGAGTGAGTGGATGGGCCGGTTCTGGGGGACAGACCGGCCTTAGGTGCAGCCGGGACTGGGATATTCATATTCATTTATGAATCCGAATATCCCCACCTCTAGTAAATACCCATGTCTGTTAAGTTATTTTGGCACCGGGCAATAAAATGCTGCATAGGCATTTTCCCCCTTCCCAGAAATATGACAATAATTAACAGAATTATTAACAATTTTGTTGCACTTACATGACACTGAATTTCTGCTATCTGCGAGAGTCATCTAATGGTAGAGCTGGTCCTCTCTTTTTGTGTTCTCACAGGCCAGGAGGAGAATGAAGCAATTCCTCTAGGTTGCTCATCTTTCTCACTAACTTGGTGGTGACAGCTGCTGCAGGGGGAGAGCAGCAGTTAAACCACCTGAGAAACACTGCTCTTCTGCAAATCAGGTTTTCCTCTCTTCTAATCAAATCCTGATAATTCCATCTGGGGCCATGCTTCTAAAGCAGATTTAACAGACAGTAAATCCTCTTGAAGTGAGTGGAAAATTACTCCTGGAAAACTACCTACATGGAGGCCACCTTCACAACATTTTCTCACATTCTACTGTGGACAAGTAGCAGCATCCAGTAGCAGTAGGAGAACCACTGTTACAGAGATGCATCCTCAAATGCTTCTGTACTGGTCATAGATCTGCCACCACATGGACTGGGGTCATCTTCTGGGTCCTAATGACTGCTTAGAAAAGTTACTTGTTTGCATGACAGTTTTCAGAATCCCTCAGTATGCTGGAATTATTCCAGCCTTATATGATGCCTTTAAGAAATTTGGCTAGGAGGGACCTTTCTGGGTCTGGTAACTGTCAATTAATTCAGCAGTAACTAATTATTCCCTCTGTGTTTCTGATTTTGAAGAGCCTCTCTGCTTAAGGGTATTTTTCCCCTCCTTTTTCAGTCTGCTGTCTGTTGGTGTGCAGTCAATATGCAGCTACGAATCAGTTAAGGTCTGTTCATGTAACAAGTTATCTTTTTTGTACAGTATGCTGTTTTTCATCTCTTCAGAATGTGAGCAAATGGAACCTTTTATTCTTTCTCTTACTAGTATCTCAGAGTGATTTATTGAGACTATAAGTGTCAGTTGATGTGAACCCAAACAGGCTCGTCTATTCTGTGGAGATTTAAAGCTAATTCTGTAGGTCCCTGCAATATCCTCTGAGTAGTGGGGGGGGGGGGTAGCCAAAATTGTGCATTCTACCAAGACAGTAAGCATCAAAGTTTCTAGTGTTTGTTTGTTTTAAGTAATTTTTACAAATGCTGGCCCTTGTCATCCAACCACCACCCCAATCCTGGCAAACTGCAAGTTGGGGAGCTTATGAAAACTTACGTGCAGTCATTTGGATGGCACATAATGGTAGGGCTCAAGGCACAAGGGCAGGCCAAGTTACAGTCGTGCCCCACTTAATGATTACCCCGTATAACGACGAAGCCACTTCACGACGATGTTTTTGCAATCGCAAAATGATGTTTTAATGGGTTTTTTTCTCTTTGCGACGATCGACTCCCTTCTCTGGGAACCGATTCTTCACATTACGATGATCAAAATAGCTGATCGTTGGGTTTTCAAAATGGCCACCAGCTGCTCAAAATGGCTCCCCGCTGTGTTTTTGGACGGATTCCTTGCTCTACAGGCACCGAAAATGGCCATCCCTATGGAGGATCTTTGCTGGACAGTAAGTTATTCAGCCCATTGGAACGCATTGAACGGTTTTCAGTGCATTTCAATGGCCTTTTTTATTTCGCTTTACGATGTTTTCACTCTACAGCGATTTTGCTGGAATGAATTAACGTCGTCAGGCAAGGCACCACTGTACTTTGTCTGCGGTCTAAAATATAGGATGCTGCCTCTTCCATTAGTCCATTAAGCCCAGTGTTGTCAACACTTACTGGCAGCTGATATGCAGAGATTTAGACAAGGGTCTTTCCCAGCCCTACTGAAAATGATGGCAAGCAAAGCATGTGTTCTACCACTGTACTCCCTTCCCTTCCCAGGGCTACAGTCTTTCTATTTAGGAGGACCATCGCCCTTTCAATGTAACAACTGTATGTCTAAAATGAGGACAACTGGAAGACGATTTCTGAGTTTTCCTGCTTTATCACAACTTTCTGTGTGAGGTTCAAATCTTCTATACAAAGCTGAGACATCTGTAGCAGGACGTCAGCAACACATAAAGGTTAGGATGGAGCCATAAGTGGATCATTGCCCAAAAGGGGGGGGGGTGTCTCGTTTTCATAGCTCCCTTCAGCATTCTGAAGATAAATGACCTTGCTGGTGTTTCCATTTAAGTTTCTTTTCACCAGTTCTATCACATAAAGTTATTTTGGAGTCTTCCACATTTCCTGCTCAGCTATACATGATATTTGACAGCTCTCATTCAGGAAGACAGAAGGGATATAGATTAAACAAACAAAAGAAATTAAAGCCCAGTGAATGCCTGAGTGACCTTATTTAGTCCTTCTACAAATCCTGGATAGTAATTGGAGTGCAGAATGTAACAGGACATTAATCATAGAAATAATTATTATTTTCAGAACATCCACATTGTTTCCAAGGCAAATGATGTTTAACAGAGATTGTAAAAATGACTTGCTTGTCTTTCTTGTAAAACCTCTGAAGGGTGCCAAGACCAATTGTCCAACCTGTCATTGTTGTTACACACAAGCTGTGGGAGCCAAACCAAGCAAAACCAGATTTAAATCTACATGGAAATTTCCTTAAAAGGATTGTGTCGCTTTAAAAGCACAACCACGGGGAGGAGATGCAGGCATCCTGCTCAAATAGTTACCTGTTCCTACTGTTATGCCAACTATTTCCTGATTCCTGGTGTCCTAGAAAGTATTGTTCTAGTTTGCTTTTTGACAGCTGTTTAAGTAGTCTAGTCGGAACAGGGATTTTTTAAAAAAACAGGCATGAGGGTGTTCTTCGCTTTAGCTCAACAGCCCTGCATGGAAACCAACAAGGAGTAATTTGAGTTCAGATCAACAGCATTTGGAAGCGATTTTCTAAAAGGAGGTAAGACTAGAAAGACCTGTACTCTGTGTGTGAAATTCATCAAACGAGGACCTTTTGCTTTCGACAGGCTTTTCCTTAGTGACTGACTATCTGAGTGGGGTTTTTAACCGAATGTTAATGCCTTGTTGCTTTAAATCTGTTTTTGGTGTTGATGTTGCTTACCACTTTTAGCGTGGTATGTTTGTTTGATTCTTTTTAATATTTGTATACTTACTCTTTTTAGCTTTTAAACATTGCCTTCTCATGATGTAAGCCACCTTGGGTCCTTTTTAAGGAGAAAAGTGAGGTGAAAATATTTTAAATAAATAAATATGTTTTCTGTTTTTAATACAAGTGGAAGAAACAGAGCCAGACAGGATGGTGGGAGGGAAACTGCTTCATCCGAAATGCCAAGTTTAAAACAAACACACCCTAACCAGATACGCTTGAGAAAGAGTATTCTGTACCTGTAACAGTGGTGTAAGAGACAGAGGATGTAGGCATGTGTGCAAAATTGCTGTTTATGAAAATCCTTTTATTAGAACACATATTATGAGCATAGGAAGTTTCTCCTCTGCATCTGATCACCCTAGTGGTGCATGAACAATATAATTTAAACATTGGCTAAATGATGGATAACCTGCTCAGTCTAGCCTGCATTTTTCATCCTTACTCTTCCAATGTGGTAAAGGCATTGATTCCTCTATGCCACCGAATGATCCTTATATCTCCTAATGGAGATTTCCTAATGGAGCACAGCAGAATTATTAATTTAGACAGTATTGCCTATTCCACACACTGGCCAAAATTGTGGATGTGTTCGAAGAAGATCCTGGCTGGAATTTCTCATCTTCAGTCACTCAGTGGAATGCCCTCGGGCAAGTGAATTATTCTCTCATTCCCTTCATCATCTACAACTGTCTATAGATAGATGAGATTGGACCACTGGCCACCCTACACAGACTGACTTCTATCTTCATAATTGTCCTACATTCAGTCTGAATTCTCTTTCAAGGAGCTTAATGAACAGGAAGCTTACAGGTCACAGAAGAGAACCTAGGTCAGTGTCATATGATGTTAAAGAAGAGATCCTAAAGAGGGACAGAGTTATTTCCTACTCTTTCATGAATGGGATTTTCCTCACCCAACAAGTCAAAATTCAGTGGTCCTCTTCTGGACACTCGCAAAACTCTGTGCCATGTCCCTAAAAGGACTGTCATCTCAACACAAAGAAGACCACAGCCCCCTTCTAAGCAATTATAGCTACCTGTTGATTTTTAAAATTAATGTTGCATTTTAAAGCTAATTAAATTAAAAAGTCTACCACTTTCAGCAGTCACTCACCTTTTTTGGTGCCAGCAGCTCAGCTTCTGCATGACTTTCCATTTCGCCTTTCTGAGTTCAAATCATTGACCATCTTTTTAACTCTATGAATGTTAAATGGTGTACAAAAGATACATTGCACTGTTGCTATGCCTTTTAGTCATTCTGGAATTATACAAAATGTTCTGATTTGGTCTAATTCTGCACATTTATCCAAAGACAATCCAAATTACTTTTGTGTATCTCTTTACTCTAGGCTATTTATAATTTGTTGAGAGACAAATCAGAGCACAGATGTGAAAAGTTCAATTTGTTGTTTACAGTGTTTTATGTTTAACCATTTTCTTAAGTCCTGAAGCGAATCTCTTTTGTTAGGTATCTCCCTGCAGAGCTATAGTTGAGGACTTAGATTCCCTTCTGTGTTTCCTTGGCAGGGGTTATACTCAGTGATCCATAGGGTTCCTTCCAGCTCTACAGTTCTAAGATTATTTGTCAAGAAATCCCAGATCAAAAATATTTTGTTACAGCAAGCGTTCACCCCTGCTCCTGTCCTGGTCCTTCCTTGATAGAGGTAGCTTCTGACTCTCTCAGGGGACTTAATTACCAGGTGGGTTACAGATCCTAGAATCGAATCTGGGTCAGTACTGTATGAAGAATGTTAAATAAAACCTGCTGAATATGCATAGAGTTTTTCCTTATTTCCTCATGATTTTTTTAAGTTACAGAAAATTAAATAACATCCAGATTATCTCTTCTTTTTTTATGCCACTTGAGAGATACACACTTAATGACAGGGCTGACTTTTTTACACCTCAGAATATTCTAAGTTATGGTTTTCCATGATGGTTTCAAGCCTCACTTTCTAGTTTAAAGTTCAGCCTCCTTTTCATTCATCACTATCACAATCAATTCCACTCATCCTATTTCTAGAGCTACTCTGCACTATGCACCGATGATGTGTCTCATAACAATCTTTGATCATGAGATGTAATTTTTAGGAAGTAAAACTTTAATTTTTAGAAGTGCCGTTACTTCTTCTGTGTGTGAAAACATCTTCCTTAATGTGTTATGGATTTTTATTTTGCGAAAGTTCAGAGGCACTTGTGATGGTTGTCTATTAGTTCTATAAAATGTAATGATGATTCAAATGCCATAGTAGAGCTAAATCCTGCTACTAATAATATCTGTTCATGCCCTTGTCTCCTAGGTTAGATGGGCACTACAGCTCTTTACCATCCTTGTTAAGTATAGGCGATATGTATAATCACATTGCGTTCAACTTATGGTAACTTCACAAGATAGTGAACTGCAAAGGTTCCTATCATAAATAAGGTCATAATGCTGGGGAATTAGAGCTATTCAAGAAAGTTGAACTTACTTCTGAGTAGACATATATAAAGGATTGCCTTGACCCCCCCCCCACTTGATCCATAACGATGCAGTATGGAAAGTGAGATCACCCAGATAGGAGCATAAGAATTGCTGAAAATTATACATGGGCATGAACCAAACTACAAACAAACAAACAAACAAAACCCACAAAACCCAAGCTGGTTTGTGGTTTGGTTTGTGGTTCAGTTCATGAATGCTGTTTTTCTGAAATGAAACGAAGCACCAACATTTTTTCCACTCGGCACTTTTGCTTTGGCAAAACTGATGCCCTCACCCCACTGCCCCATCACCTCCCTGCCGTTTCCTCCTCTTCTTCCTCCTTTGCTACCACCCTTTTCAGAGACAGCAACTGGCTTCCCTTCTGGTAGGTGTGTGCAAACCAGTTCATTTTTCTGGGGTTTGGGGGTGGTTCATGATTCATGGGTAGCAGGTAATCACAAACCACAAACCACCCCAACTCATTGTTTTTCCAGGTCATGCTCATCTCTACTAAAGATGTGTCTACAGTTTTTCTAGTTAGCCACATTTTCTGATTGGGGGGGAGAGACAGACTGGTAGGAGTTGTTATTACATGCTGCCAAGTCCCTTCTGACATGAGTGACACTGTGAATTGGTGACCTCCAAAATGCCTTATTATTAATAGCCCCGTTCAGGTTGTTGGAGGACTTACCTGAACTTTGATATAATTGTATTATCATTTTTAATTATCATTTTTAAGAATGGGCTTACATGTTGTGTGCTTGAAAAACCAGGAGTATTGGTGAGATTCCCTGTGACATTACTAGACAATGTTCAGTGACTGGCACACAAGCCATGCTCACAAATGCCTACATCCTATGCCTGCATGGCTGTGCATGTTTCATCTCTGGCAACGATGGAAGCAGAAATGGTGAGCAGGTGCCAATGTGAGATGCCGGGAAAGTCAGCATCTGGAACTCCCTAAGTGGGGGTGGCAGGGAGTTAAGTAACAACTTGTGCAAAAATGCCTTCCTTTTGGATGATGAATGTTCTTCTGTTTGGCGATCTTCATCCTCCCGAATCTAATGTTTAGTGCTGCGTCAGTCACCACCTTTTCCCTGTGGGAAGGAGTCAAACCATGTGATAAGGAGTCAAACCCATGGCAGGGGTCCAACCTGCTCCCTACAGTACTACCTTACCTTCATACGTGGTTAGAATTAGTCAGTGGGGAACAGAGTGTCATGTTCTTCTTTAAGGACCAAGCCAAGAAGGCCCCGGGTGAACAGGCACCATAGGAAGACAGGAAGGAACAGCTTCCTGTTTGGGACGAAGACCAGGAAGAGTGAGTAGGATTTGTATCCTGTACTCAGAAGCCAGGACGTGCTCAGTCTGAGCTTATATGGCTCAAACAGTAATCAGGGGACCAACATTTGGTTTTTAAAGCACCAGGCAGGGATTGCTGCTCTTTCTTTCAGGAGATTATAATGAGAGTTGTGATTGAAGACTATCTGGTGTATAGTGCCGTCCCATCATCTATTCAAAAGAAAGAAGGAAAGTGTAAATATGTATATTCACAACAGAATCTTATCACCAGCGCAGCTGGTTACATCAACACAGTTTCTCACGTCTTTGCTTTGCTTAACAGCATCCAAGTCTCAGGTTTTTATTTATTTATGTTTGCTACAGCTAGAAGAAATACATTCACCCAAGGAAAACAGCAGCGGGCAATACTTTTATTTCAGGACCACTCTTAGTCTCTTAGATTCAAGATACAAAGCACAATTTTTGTATGTGTAATAGCCAGGCGTAGCCTTTCTTTGCGGGCTAGCTGTGTTTTTATTTTATTTTATGATGTACTTTTTTGCCTGCCTCTCCTCCCAGAAACTCAAGGTTGTGTGTGTGGCCTTTCAGTTTTAAGGAATAAATAGCACTTTACTTCAGGGATAGGAAACTGGCAGCTTATAGGTCCTATTTGTGCAACAAATCATTTCAAACACCTGGCAGTAAAGTACAGTAAAAGCTTTGGTCCTAGTGTCACTGGTGAAGGAGAGTAACATTATATTCCAACATAGTGTTCATAGGCCTCTTTAGATTTTGCATCCTGGACCACAATTATCTTTGAGGGCCAAGCTACGTCTTATATGAAACATATGTTTCTATTTGCAGGTCTGATACCTTTCTGTTTGAAAGAGTAATGGAATCTCCCACCAGACTGTGTGGGTCACAGTCAAGGAAAAGTTGGAGGGAATCAGCCCTTGCCCCATGGAGGGAATCAGCCCTTGCACCAACACAGACAGACACACATATGCAAATATATCCAGACCCAGTGAAAGTGAATACCCATCTGTGCAATGTTTAGTTTCGTATGAGCTGGTTAGGTTATGTGTCAAAATGACCTCCCAGGCTCCAAATTGCTATTTAGAAAAGATGAGAGACCTCTAAGTACAAAGATATTGGTCATCTTTGAAAGAATGGTGGTGGCTGTCCACCATTCAAAGACGAAAGTGAACTGTCCATGATTTCCTCTTATAGCTAAATTACCAAGTAAGGAAACGGAACCCACACAAGCTGTTCCTTTACAGCATCAATAAGTAAACCAGGAACAACCCAAGGTATTTTGTTGCCTTGGACAAAGCAGGAAAGGGCACCCTCTCAAGTCAAGATACTCTGTGCCCAAAGACAGCTAAATTACTTTGGTAGATAAGAAGTCACCTCTCCCACTTCCTGGCAATAAAAATACAGCAACAATCTGAATAATGAAGAATTTGTTGCCATTTTATGACAGCCCCCATCTACCAGCTGTGGTAGCCACCTCAGTGTACACCATAGTAGAACTGGCCCTGTTGTAAATAGGTGTGCAGATTACTGGTTTTTAAAGGAGAACAAGATTGCTAGAACGTGAGTAATTGGAAAGGAGGAGGATCTGGAGCTGTTACACAGTCTGCAATGTAGTCTTGAGCAGAGGTGTACTTGCTAAATTGCTCTGTTCTACAGAGCCATTAAAGAAATGGGCCAACAACTATACTCTGTTCAGTTTCGTCCACCTCCAGCAGTATTAAGTTACTTACTGGACATACTGTAGGCATCTATTTGAGGCACTTGGGGTGTGGAGTCTGTTTTACCAGAGGGTGCCTGGGGCCAAAAGAGGACATGGCTCAATAACTTTTAATACTTGTGTAGAAAGGGAGATTCCCACCAGTCTGTCATGCATGACAGGCTAGCCTTGCCGAAATTAATCTTTTACACCCTATTGCCACCAGAGTCTAGCCACCAAATAAGCAACAAATCATAACCCAATGCATAACTTTTGTGGACTCTCTTTAAATCAGTAGTAAGCCTGGATATTCAGTCTGTATTTTTCTTGGTCCAGATTGGTTCTACGATTTTATATTATTACATTAAGTAGAGAAATTGCAGCAGAGTAGTGGGAGGGGGAAGGTTTCTTTCCTAAAGGGAATGGCCCTTCAGAGAAAAATCTTTGTGGCAAACTAAACAGCCTATTATTGAAACGAAGAAGACTGGATCACAGTGTCAACTCAGCACATCACGAAGCAGTGAACAAATCCTGCCAGAGAACGAGCCTTACCTGCCTGCCTGATCTGATAAAAGAATAGTGTATTCTACTCTCTCTCTCTCTCTCTCTCTCTCTCTCACACACACACACACACACACAGAGAGAGAGAGAGAGAGAGAGAGAGAGAGAGAGAGAGAGCGCTATGTGTCAATTTGAATTTGCAGCTGTCACTTCCATGTGAATCATTTTAACAACCTAGGAAAAGGTTGACTCTTGTGTAGCTGCTTTCTGTTTGCTCTGATGGAAGGTTTTAGCAGGGCTTACGCTAAGAGCCAGCCCCCTTGTTTGGCAAGGGACAACCTCCTCAAACAGTGGGTGCTGGATGGCTACAATGACAGCCCCTCCCGCTGTTATTCCTCCCTCTTAAGGAACAGGGAAATTCGTGCCTCGCAGCCTGTCCTGCACCCTGTAAGCCAGACTGCAGCCCTCAGGTATTGGGGGAGGAGGGAATTGTTATCCTGTTGCCAACATGGGATATTTAGTTGTCGCTTCCACATGTGAGAGCACCATCTTTTGCTCTGTCCTGGCAAACAAAAACCTTTAACCCAGTTGGAATTGCTCATAAGCACAGGCTGAGGAAAACACTTGATATGAACAGAGCCATTTTTCTGCCTGAGCTGGAGCAGAAACGGGCGTCCCTTACACTTGCTCAAATCAAGATATGTTATACTGGAAGTCCCAACAGATCGTCCCACAAGCACCTCTTCCCCTGCCTGGCAGTAAAAATGCAACAAAATACAGGTTACATAACTAACAATCTACTACCCTTTCCTGAAACCTGTAATCTGCCACATGAAGTGACTTGTTTTGAGATGGTACCAGACAATAAATTTAGTGCAGATTTAGATGCAGTGCTGCCTCAAACGGTGAAAAATATGTATGTTATATCCCATGCTTTTCTTCACTTCTTTATCATGGATCCCTGCGTGCTCTGTTTTGTGCTGGAAATAAACAGAAGAACGAGGCAGACTCAGGCAGACTTCTTTGTGGAAATCCATCATCAAAGGAAAATACCTTAATCTCATGGAGCATGCTTTCTCTATAATGTCAAGTTCGAACCCTTTATCTAACTAATGGTAGAACTAACTCTAGATGAACATAAACATAAAGTCATTTGAACACTTAAATTCTTAGAGCCAGAATTGGTATGGCGAGTGAGGTCTGTCTAATATCTGTTTTTTGCCCATCCCAGAAGTGAATAGGAGGGTCATATTCAAGTCACAGAAATTGTGAAGAGTTTTATTTACAACCTTACATGCTTTCTGTAATTTGAGTGTTTGGGGGGCGGGATTCTTCTGGGATAACTGTCTGTCTATCCAACACTAACCAATCGCTCCTTCCAGCCTTTGAATTCAAAAAGAACCCCGCCTCTCTGCTGAGTGTTCTATCCTTCTCTTTAGTCAGTTAGTGGCAGTTATCTGTTGCTGTCCTTCTGTTTGGTTCGTTGCTACTATGTATGAAGTAAAGCAGTATATAAAAATGGTTAAATTTTTTTAAGCAACAGTAAGTAAAGATTTTTTTTTAATTCTTTCTCCTAGAAAGGTCTCAGAGTGAGTTGAAACTTGAAATCCCAGTTAATGGGAAAGGGGAGAACTCTGAGGAACGTACAGTGGGGTCTTGACTTGAGAACTTAATCCGTATTGGAAGGCGGTTCTCAAGTCAAAAAGTTCTCAAGTCAAATCTGCATTTCCCATAGGAATGCCTTGAAAACCATTTGATCCGTATCTGCTCTTTTCCGTCCATAGAAACTAATGGGAAGCTGCTATTCCGCCTTCGGCCACTAGAGGGGGATATTTTGTTTCTTTTTTTCTTAGGTCAAGAAAGGTTCAGGGAAGGCAGGGAAAATACAGTCCAGGCAGTAGAGTACCAGGCAGTCCGAAGACTGTCTCCCAAACCACTCTCTAAACGCTGGGAGGAGTGAGGAAGCAGACAGGCACCCTTTTCACTGGCCAACAGTTAACTGAAAGTTCAAATTTTGCACTTTCCCTGCCTCCCACGTGGTTTTTTTCAGTTCTTAACTCAAATCTAAGTACTTAACTCAAGTCAATATTTTCCTATGAGAGCGGTTCTTAAGTCAAAATGTTCTTAACTCGAGCCGTTCTTAAGTCAAGACCCCACTGTATACCTACTGTCCTCTGTGAATCTCTGTACCTCTGCTGTATAGCAAAAAAGGAATTTTACCAGAGATTCAAAATTTTGCAACAGAAACAGCAGACGTTAGCTACTGCCACTATCCAAGACCATGCATGATCTAATCCATGCCCACCACTCCTCCTGACTGCCATTTTTCTTTAAGACAGAGCAAAATAATAACAAATTCTCTATGCCACAACAATTTTCAGCAGAAAAATGGGAGCTGTGTTGGGGTAGGGAGTCCATACGTTTCCCTTTCACCATTCATCAGTTGTCATGTGAATTTCTCCTGGAATTACTCAAGAGTGATATAAATGCACAGTAGAAAAACTTTGAAGCCTGGATAAATGTATAAATCTCAGCCAGCACTGTAAGAAGCAATTGAATTTTCTGGATGCTCTGTAATTAGTGAGAAAGAACAAAAATAGATCTACAGGTTGTGCCTTTGATGAAGAGATAGTATTGCATATTTTGGATAACTGGCCCTTAAACTGAGCTTTTCATAGAATAATGTCATTGGAAGGAGGCTATAATGCATTGGAGCACTTATTATCTCCTGAGGTAATTGGTTCCATTGCCTTACTGCTCTAACAGTTAGGAAGCGTTTCCTGATATTCAGCCGAAATCTGGTTTCCTATAACTAGAGCTCATTAGTTTCAGGTGGTGTTTAAGGTTATCTGTTGGATTTGCTCATGAAAATGAGGGATTCTACAAAGCTCATTTGCTAAAATGGAGCTCCTAAGTCCAAACTCAGGAAAATTGTATTTTTGGACTACAGCTTCCAGACTTCATAAGGAGAGCATAGTTAGCTTCCATGCTAGTTAGGAGATTCTGGCAGTACTAGTCCAAAAATATATTTTTTAAAAGTTCTATGTCACATTCCTTTGAGATTATTTTTCACACACAAAAACACTCTGTAGTCCTCCCATTCTAAGGGCATTGGTCTGCAGCAAAATGAACCCACATGACCTTTCAAAAGTCTAAATATAGAAGTTTAAAAATCAGATGAAATGACAGAGAGTCAGGTCATCAAGGCCTTTAAAATCAGAAAACTCATTTTCACTACAGGAGATAAGCAAAGGTCTTATTCCACATAGACGTTAGAGGTTGTTACATAGAATCTCCCATCTTCACCAAAGGCAGGTGTGTTTGTGTGTTTCATCCAGATTATGCCCCTCCTGACATTTATGCTTATCTTCTTTGCATTGTGATCAATGGGTCAGTTCTGCTGCCATCTTTATTTTTATTTACTTTCTGCTTCTCAGCCCATGAGGCCCTACAAAGCAATATATAACCACTGTAAAATATGGGAAAAATACATTCCTTAAAAACAAATAAAACAATTTCAAAACCAGATTTGAAAGCTGGCTTTGTTTTAAAAACAATAATGGAGGGAAGCATGCCAGGGTTGGAATAGAACAGAAGCACTTTCCATACATAAATGCCTATAAATTATGTATAGCTTCAGCAGATCTTGTATGTCTCTTAAAATCAAGGCCTAAAATCAAGATTGTGTGTCAATGCAGAGAATACGTTTATCACAGGTCTTGCAGGGGTGCTCTCCCAAATGCTAAAAGAAAGCTCTTTGTCACGGCACACCTTTTGTGATTGATCACTTGAAGGCAAACCTGATGGGCAGAATGGATGAATCACTGGGGATATGCAGTCCTCAACATCTTTTGTGATCCTAAATGTATCCTGTTGGAGCACAAATAGGTGGGTGTGGTAATACAGCACCACCACAAAAACATTTCAGTTGATTAAAAACTTGTGCACCTCAGGTGACTGAAAATGTATACAAAGCAGGAAAGGAAAAACCAGCTTGGTTGCCAGCATTCCACAGCAAGTGAATGGGTACTGACAAACTTGCCAAGTTCCCCTTTGCATTTAGGCCCCAGGATGTAAACTGATCACCAATAAGGAAATCTTCCTTCCTCAAGAACAAAATTGCACAACCTGCCCATAGGAACAGCATAGCAGTGAACCTTACCATATGAAAGGTGTGTGTGTCTCTCTTCCACCACCCCCTTTCCCAGCACTCAAGAATACCACATTCCAAGAAGTAGATCTTAAACCAGAGTTGGAAAGAGGCAAAAAAAGATCTGTGTTCATGGATTTGGAGTGCAAGATGGTGACTCCCAAATTTCTATACAGAAGAGTCCTTAGCAGGAGACAAATGAAAACTCCACAGACCCTACACATGGCACAATATCCATCATTTAATCCTTAGGAAAACTATTAACTTGTTGTGAAATAAGATTTAAAAATCCATGCAGGTTTCCCTTCTTGGGCCACAACGAAGAATCCCTGAAATTGTTTCTCAGGTCACTCTCGAAAGTATTGCTTTGCTGACAGCTCACAGTAGCCTTTCTCAACAAAAACTTCTTGGCAGTGTTTTATTTATCTCATCCTTTTCGCACCCCAACTTCTAGATGTTGAAGCCTCATTGTGATCAATAAGAAAAATTAGTAACTCTGTCCTGCTATAGTTCTCTTGAATAGGATTTCTCTCTCCATGTTTTCTAATCCTTCTTCCCTTTACGTTACCTCATGTTTCTACTGGAGGTGGTTATCTCAAAGCGGAAGGGGACTTCAGGCTCTCTAGATGTTTTGGACTCTGACTCTGACATTTCTTATTGTAAAAAACATGTTTTAGTTAGATTGTTGGCTTTTATCACACATTCTCACATATTTACCAATATATTTTGCTAGTATAATACTCCATTATTGCTATTTTATTGTGCTTCTGTAGGACACTACAGAGAGGTTGTTTAATGCTGTGGATGCTGTTAATCTCCAAATAGGTTAAGGTTTCAGTGACTAGAATCTTGTGGACTAGTGTGGTAAGTTGCAACTAGAGCATGCCCATTGAACCACTGGGAATTTGGTGAGGCAACTCCTCTGTAAGTTCCACTGATTCTGTGGACCTACTCTGTTTGTGACTTACTACGCTGAGCAACAGCATTTCGGCCATATGTCTTAATCCAACGGTGATCTCATTTCTTTGTGTTTGCAGATAGTTCTGGCAGTGATGAATTTAAAACTCTGGGAGTTCTTCTGCTTGTAAGACCAGAAGACCAAGGAAAAAGAAAGCCATGGTTGAAACAGTCCTGGCACCGTGGACAATTGTCCTGGTAATTTTTGCTACAGTGCTCTTAATGAGCTTCCTCATGTTTCTCCCCCCTACTGTTGTGTTGATCTGGAGAATGAAGACAATATCAGAGATCTCTCTGGATGGAGTTGTGTAGCCGACCTCACTGCAGAGATTCCAGTGCCAATGTCAAAGCTCTTGACTCATCTGAAACATGGGCAACAATGGATGCAGAGTTCAAGAGGTTGCATATAAAACACTTGATGCCTGGTATCTGTCTGTTTGTTTCATTCTTTTTTTCTCTCTTTTATGAAAATAATTGCATGAAGAGAAGCAAGTCAAGGACAAGCAAGTGGAAAGACAACAAACATGTTTCCTTCTAACTCACTTTGGATCACAATTCGGTACCATCTCACTTACCTGGCAATAAACCCAATTGAATTCAGTAGGACTCACTTCTGAGTAGACCTGTATACAACTGAACTGTCTCAACGTCTTGTTGCTTTATGTACGTCACTCACATGCAGTATTAGAAAAGCAGAAACAAGAGTAATTGCAACATGCCAGACAGAATGTGTGTGTGATATAAAACTTGCACTAAATACCAACTTGTGGCCATTATACTGAAACTGAAGCAAATATTGATGTTGTACAAATTAAAAAAAATTAAATATAACCTCCATATTTGTAAGCTACATGAAGGTCCTTAAACAATACTCTATCTTTGCTTTCTTAATTACGTATTTATTCAGTATTTTCCAGTTTTTCCTTAAATTAATTTTATAACACTGAACCCCAGTTCTTTACAATGCCTGATATTAAATGGTTGTGATTTTACCCCTTTGGTTTAAAAAAAGCCAGATGTTTTCAGACTTTTAAATTGCATTTGGGAAATAAGTTAATTGAAATTTCATGGTTTATAGACCATATGAGTTCACTTCACAATACTGAAGAAAGGGCTTTAGTTTTAATTTTTCAAGAAGTATTATCTACTAAATAGCACTAATAAGCAACATTAAAAAGGGGGGGGTGCTATATTCTGAACTGGACAAGGTCTTTCTCTGCCACCATCATTGTCTTTGCTCATTGACTCATCCCCAAAGAGGATTTTGACCAATATGTCTCTAAAAATGAATAAAAGCAGAACAGAGTTGAATCACTGAATCAATTAAATTTGCATAATTGCTGTCTTAAGTCTAATTCATTCAGTATTTCTACTCTAGTTGGGATTAATAATTGGATTTTATCCCACAACCGTTAGGGCCTACTACAGTATAGTGTGTTATATCATTAAGTGAAGAGCAGCAGTCACTTGAACTAGCACATTGTAGGTGTCATGAAAAGATAACAATTATTATTTAATTGTATTATTATATTTGCACTGTGAGGGATGAAGGGAGGCATTTGTGAGAGTTTTTACCTCAGGTCATGCAATAACTTGGTCAGCTTTGACACCGTGTGAATTTTTGGGGGGTAAGTACCGGGTGTTATTTGCTGCTCTACCCAGGCAGTAAACTATCTTGTAGCACAGAGTGTACTGATTTTCATATTGCTATTAGGTCAGGTTTGCAAAGAAATTGCAACTGAACTGTATTTTAAAAAGCACAAAAATCTGGTCATGTGAAACAGAAATGGAAACCTTATTAACCAAAACCCATCACTTTGTTTTCTGTTCACTAGAGGCCTCCAGCTCAAATAGCTGACATTGCCAGTATCAGTAAGAAGCAAAGGAAACTGAGCAAGGGCAAAAAGGAACATTAAAAAATACTAGATATGGTGGCCAGCAATAGCCTCAGGAGAGATAAGCTTCATGGTGGCTATAGGGTTCCATCTCAGCCACGACCATTTTATCATTAGAATGAGACAGTGACCTCAGGCAGTGGATTTTTGGTGTCACAAAAGGAAGCAAATTGCTGCTTCCTCTTACTTATGCCCACCAACAGAACATGGCTTGTAGTGGCATATTGCTGGCAGTTAAGACTTGTTTTTGTTCTCAGCTAACACTGACTTCTTAACAGGAAACGCTTCACTGTGGAAATTTATACTACCATACTGAGGTTTTGGAATAAGATTCTGGCCATTACTTGGTATTTGTATTTTGACTGTCACTGGGAAGAGGTGTTAGTGAATTTCCTGCCTTTCCTCCCTCACTTAGATCCAGCCAACTCCTCCCATGGGGCTTTTTCAAATCAGGAGATAAATTAAGAAGTCAGGAACTAGGGACAGAAGAAGAAGAAGAAAAAGAAGATTATGAGTTGGGGATTGGTGGCCTTGCTCTTGCTTGACTCTGTTCCTTTTGGAGGACTGTTCCCAAAGAGTTCAGCTTGGGGAGAATGTATCGGCCCTGTGGTCCCTCAGTTGTGGGGTTCTGCAGGGTTCAATCATCTCCCCAATGCTGTGTAACATATATATGAGGCTGTTAGGAGGGGGTCATCCAGGGATGTGGAGCTTCGTGTCACCAATATGTTGATGACACTCAGCTCTACATCTCCTTTTTCCATCTGCTTTTCTGTCCCTTGGGCACTGCCTGGAGGCCGTTCTGCTATGGATGCAGTTAAATCAACTAAGGTTGAACCCGGACAAGACGGAGGTCCTGCAGGTGGGTGGCCCCGATGTCAGTGGTTTGGGGAACTCTCTCCCTTTTGGGGTGGTGACTCTCACCACAAAAAATTCAGTTCGCTGTTTGGGGGTCCATCTTGACCCAGCGCTTACCATGGAGACCCAGGTAGCATCCGTGGTTTGGTCTGGTCATTTACATATTCGGAGGGTCGCCCAGTTGCGTCCCTATCTAGATGTGGGAGCACTCACCATGCTGGTTCATGTGCTCATAGTCTCAAGAATAGACTACTGTAATGCTCTCTACATGGGGCTTCCTTTGAGACTGATGCGGAAGCTTCAGATGGTCCAGAACATGGCAGCCAGACTATTAACAGGGGTGAAAAGATTTCACCATATTTCACCAAAATTTCAACCTTGGCTGCCTTACACTGGCTACCTATCTGCTTCTGCATTGATTTCAAGGTGCTAAATATTACATACAAAGCCCTTAACAGTTTAGGCCCTTGATATCTGCAGAGCGCCTTCTTCCACCCAGTTCTACCCGTATCACCTGCTCCAGTCAGGCCAGGTGGCTGAGGGGCCTAATGCCAAGAGAGGCCTGGTGGGGAAAAACTAGAAATCAGGCCTTCTCGGTAGTGGCCCCTCGCCTATGAAACAACTGACCTGTAGATATCTGCCCGGCTCCTTCGCTGAGGACCATCAAGACTAGCTTGAAGACAAGAAGGTTACTTACCTGTAACCATAGTTCTTCTAGTGGTTCTCTGTGAATTCACACAAATGCATTGTTCTGTGCCTGCGCTGAACGTCTTGGAAGATTCTAGAGCTAAAAGTAACAATTTAGTGGGACGTTCCCCCATGGAGCACATGCTCCACCCACCCAAGATTCCCCTCAGTTCCTAAAATTTGTCCGCCAGGCAGAAGAGTCATTTAATATAACCCATGACGGATGGAGGGGAGGATGGGTGGGATGTGTGAATTTACAGAGGATCACTAGAAGAACTATGGTTACAGGTAAGTAACATTTTCTTCTTTGTGGCCTCTGTGAATGGGTGACTAGCAAGCTTCACTTACTGGATGGTGAGACATCACAGTAAGAAGTATGCCAATACAGCTCTGTCAAATCCAGCATCATTGTGTGCTCTCACATCTAGAAGGTAGTGCTTGGCAAAGGTCGATGGGGTAGACCATGTTGCAGCACGACAGATGTTAGGAATCTCGATTCCATGCTGGAAGGCAGTAGATGTTGACAGCGCTCTAGTGGAATGTGCATTCAGTTGATCAGGAGGTGATTTGCCTGATAGTCCATATGCCAGAGATATGGTCTGGATGATCCATCTGAAAATGGATTGCGATGAGGCGGGACCTCCCTTATGGGGTCCATGGAAACATACGAAAAGCCTGTTAGTTTTTCTGAAAGTCTTAGCTCTGTCCACATAAAATGCCAGAGGGTGTCTGACGTTAAGCATATGGAGCATGAGCTCTAAAAGAGATGATGGTGATTGAAAAAATGATGGTAATACAATTGATTGGTTAAGATGAAATTCTGACACAATCTTGGGCAGGAAAAAGACATCAGAAAATAAAGTCACCTTGTTTGGATTAAATTGAATAAAGGGTAGGTTAGAGCAAAGAACAGCAAGCTCACTGGCTCTCTTGGCAGATGTTATAGCCACCAGGAAGGATACCTTCAGAGAAAGCAATTTGAGATTTGAAGAAGCCATTGGCTCAAAAGGTGGCACATAAGAGCATTTAAAAGAATTTACAGTGACCATTGGGGAATAATACGTTGGCGTAGTGGGTGAATGTTTTAGAGCTCCTTAAGAAACTTCTCAACTGTGGGGTGAGATAACAGTTTTGCTGAGCTAGAATTATCTGGTTGGTGGGCGACTGTGGCTGATATATAAATCTTTAAAATGGAATGAGAGAGTTCAAATTTGAAAAGATGTAGTAAGAAGGTAAGTAACGTCTTCAAGGAAAGAGGTATAGCAGGTAAGTTATTTGTTTCTGTGTATTTAAGGAAGGCTTAGACAATGTGCCCCCCAGCCAGACGGGCTGGTGTCGGTAGTGACCTGCACCGTCAGTTGGAAGATCTTGAATGGACGTCCGGCACAGAGGTTCGGCATCGATGTACTGTAAATTTCATAGATGTGTGATCTGTCACCAGGTTGAACAGCGAAAGGTACCACAATTGAAGTGACGTTAGTTTGAGCTGGGCGTGTTGTATCACTGATGTCATGGATGCCATGAGCCTGAGGAGATGTTGGACATGATGGGCTGAAACAGAAGCTTGAGGGTCAAAGGGATTGCTTTCTTTAGCTTTATAATTTGTTCTAGTGGGATGAACGCCCTGGCTTGTACGGAGTCAAAGAGGTCTCCGATGTGGGTGATTGTTTGTGAAGGTTGGAGCTGAGACTTTGTTTGGTTTACTTTGAGACCAAGGTTTTGAAGCGTGTCAAGCATGATGGCTGTAGCTCTCATGGCATCTTGATACAATGTCCTGACTATCAGCCAGTCGTCTATATATGTTCGATTACAACAAACCAGCCCCCTGTGAAAGTAGAGGGATAATAATGTCGAGAGTCAACATTCTAAATTTTTGGGGTCAAATAAATTTGTTAAGGTCCCTGAAGTCAAGAATCTGACAGAGGCCTCCATCCTTCTTAGGTACTGTAAAATATTTCGAATAGACACCACTGTACAAATTAGATGATGGCACTTGAATTATAGCATGTTTTTGAAGAAAGGTAGAGACCTCTTCTTGAAGGGCTATGGAATATGGAGTGATATTGATAGTCCCCAAAGGTGGGAGGGAGTTAAATTCTATGAGATAACCATAATTGATAATAAAAACAACCCATTGATCATCAGCAATATTTCGCCAAAAACCAAGAAAAGTTTTAATCTTGCTTGAAATTGATTATGAGTACAGCTTAGTAGAACAGGAGATTTATGGATATTCTTGATATGTCTTACCCTTTTTCTGGGGTCTGCGAAAAGGTTAGCATCGTTGTGACTGATTCTGATTCCAAAAATTTGATGTTGATGGGTGTTGGTATTTGAAATGATCTGTTTGCTGGTTGTGAATGGAATTGACAATACGGTAGGAATCTTTGATACGGCTGCTGCCAAAAAGATTGTTGGTAGAATTGGGACTTTCTGTACTGAGGCCATGAGCACTGAAAGGACTGTTGATTGCTGTACAATCTTCTTGTTTTCTGTATTTTATGAAGATTCTCCTTAGACTCGTCTGTTTTTTGTTTTGTTTTGTTTTTGTTTTTGCCGTCGAAGTGAAGATCTTCAATTCTCAACTTGGCATCATTGGACGAACCGGTAGACCTAAGCCATGCATGCTGGTGTAGTGTTATTGAAGATGCTAGAGTTTTCGATGGCGCATCCGCCGTATGTCTAGCCACAATCAGTGACTTCAGTATGGGCATTAATCAGTTCAGTTTTGATTGATTTAGGTGCAGATTCCAATATTGGTAGAATTTTGTTCCAGAGCTGGCCCATGACTGCCTGATAATTGGCCACCCTAAGTAGAAATGATTGGAATGAAGCCAAAACCAGGAAGGGCGAAAAAATGGAACTAACTTACAGGGGGACGTTGGTTAGTTGATTAGAAAATAAGAAGATGTCAATTTAAGTGGCAATTATAAGAGGAAGTATTGAATAATAGCTGCAGATCTCTAAAGAACACACTCTATTTTTCCAGAGAACTGATCAGCATGGTGGAAGAAAAGAACTAAGGGGAATCTTGGGTGGGTGGAGCATGTGCTCCACGGGGGAACGTCCCACTAAATTATTACTTTTAGCTCTAGAATCTTCCAAGATGTTCAGTGCAAGTGCAGAACAACCCATTTTCACAGACGCCACAAAGAAGAAATGGCGATTCAGATAGGCCTTCCCTACATCCATTACCTAGCCTATCTTCATTTTCCTTTTTTCCCTCTCTCTTCTTTTTCTTCTTCTTTCCTTTCCCCATATTGGACTTTATGATTAATTTGGATTTTACCTTAGTTTATTTTTATGTTATATGTAAACTGCCCAGAGTAGACATGTTCTAGAGGGGCAGTATATAAATCTAATAAATAAATAAATACAAATTGTTGGTTAACGATGCAGGTAATATAACAATAATAAAGGAAATTTAATAAAGTAAAGTAAACATAAAATAGATGCATCAGACAAAAGAAGGGCCAGCAAACACAATTTGCCAGTCATCATGAAAGGATGCCCTGAAGAGCCTCAGTACAGAGCATCATCTTCAGGAGTCTCTTGAAGACTGAGAGGGAGGTGGTCTGGAGCAGCTCAACCAGAAGCCCATTCCAGAGAGATGGTGTCAAAAGCAAGAATGCCCGGTTTCTGGTGGAAGTCTTTCTGGGGTCCCTCAGTGTGGCAATCTGTAGGAGCATGCCCTGAGAGGATCTGGTGGTGCAGGTCAATGTTCTTCGGAAAAGGTGCTTTGACAGGTAATGAGGTCTGAAACTGTGGAGGGGTTAAGTTAAAACCAAAACCTTGAATCTTACCCAGAATGTCACAGGTAACCAGTGCAGGTGAGCCAGGACTGGGGAGATGTGATCAAATGTATTCATACTCAACACCAGCCTGGCAGCTGCATCCTAAACCTACTATAGTTTCCAGGTCAGTCTCAAGGGAAGCCCCACACAGTGTCACAGTACTTGATCTTAGGGATCACCAGCACATGCATCATCATCTTGTCCAGGTTGGGGCCAAGGTGAGTAATATTGAGGCAAAGGTTTTCAGAACATTTCCCCTCCCTCTGAGGAATGTTCTGAATTTTTTCTCCCTTACTTCTTGAAATGTAGAAGGGCAGTATGAATCATAGAAAAGTGAAGTTGGAAGGAGCCTACAAGGCCATCAAGTCCAACCCCCTGCTCAGTGCAGGAATATTATTTCCTAATTCTCTCCACTATTTGCGGAAGGCTATCTGCTATCAACAGCACAATGCTTAAAATGACACTAAAAAAAGGAAATTATGGAGGAAGCAAAGGAGCATCAGCGGTTCCCCACTGTGTGAACTGAATTAACACAAGTGCACAAAGATGTTGAAACCAACGTGCATAAGAACTTACAGACTGCTGGTGAAAAGCTGCTTATCAAAAGGGGCTCAATTATCTAAATAAGTAACTTTCACATGTAAACAGCTAGACATTCAAAACAGTGTTATGTAAAAGACAAAAAAAATGAGAGCTCTCTAAGAGACTTGGGGACTTGGAATGAGACACTGAAAGATTATCTCCTAATATCAACGAGGAATTCCAGCCTGGGAAAGGAAGTCTCTCACCCTGAATGGGGTTGTCCCTTCTTGCATTGAGGGATCAGGATTCTTGATGAATGATAAGCAGAGTGCAATTAATTGCTTGATCAATGGCTTTGCTCAATAAATGTCAAAGTCAAACAGATTCCTGAGGCTGGTGCCATTACTCTACAGTACTTCTACTGTAAAAGGTTTCCCAGTCTCTTAAGCCTGGCCTGAACATTCAGTGTTAGGCAAATACCTGGCAACCCTGTCTTCTCTTTTACTTTTGGTGCTGCACTTTGCTGGTGCAAGTAGGACTCAAGTGCTTTGGGAGTGTCCGAGAACACAACTACTGTTGCTGTTAATAACAAAGTCCAAACTCTTTGGCTGAAATGCAGCAGTAAACTGCAACTAGAGGAGGTCAGTTGAATCAGTGGGGAGTTTGTGAGTGAATTATTCTATGAGTTTCATTGATTCAATGGGCCAGCTCTAGTTGTGACTTTCTATTGGATTTCAGCTTTTAAGATTAAACCACATACTACCTGGACAGTGACCTCCTTCCCAGGACTGTTCTGAAAGAACACATCTCAAAAGTGTAGTGGGAGCCATAAGTAGGACTTTTATCATTGCGCAACACAGCTATCTTCACACAGCCTCCTTTGGGGCACAAAGATGCAGGCAGAGACCTATTTATGTCAGAATGCAAAATAAATATGGGATAGACATGGTGACTCTATTTGCTGTGCTGAAGACTTCCTTTCTCACCTTGAGACAGGTGCAGAGTGGCAAAACAGAACTTAATCACCCTTTGATCTCTAATGTAAGCATAAAAGGAGACTAAGCAGCTCACCATGCACAATAGTTTTGTTTGCTGAGTGTGCAGCACAACAAACACACTGTTTGACTCTGGACATGCTCTGTGGCTTTGCAAAAGGAACGAGTTAGAAGACCGATCAATCACTACAGAATTTATTTGAAAAGAAGGGCTTGTCCAAACTTGTTGTCAGCACCATGCGCCAGTTGACAATATGATCATTTGATCAAGAAGAAAAGACATGTCATACATTTTAATTTTCTTTTAAAACTGTATAGGCAAAAACTGCATTTTATCTCACACTTGAACCTGATTTGGAACTGCAAATCTTTTTCCTTCGGTTCCTCCCACCCCACACAGGCAGGGGATGTGTGGCACAATTTCCAGCAACTTACAGAAGCTACTGCTGGCTGGATAGCTCAGTGGTTTAGGTATCCAGTTGCAGAGGCAGAGGTTGAGAGTTCGATTCCCCCACTGTGCCTCCTGCAAGTAGAGCCAGTGTGTGTGGTCTTGGGTAAGCTGCAACATCCCAGAAGAAGGGAACCATAAATCACTTTGGTATATTCTCTATCTTGAAAACCCTGGAAAGGATCACCATAAGTCGGAATCAACTTGATGGCACACAATGCATACATAAGCCACTAGCCCTCAAGCATCATTAAGTACCCCCCAACTGTTAAAAACTAGAGAGAATTTGGTTATTTCTTCATTTTGTAGGGTAGAGTATGCCCAATGCACATGACAGTCAACATCCCATCTAAATGTTAAACATTTCCCCCTCCTGCCCCCGATTGCATCCTACTGCTTCTGTGCTGACGTTGCTTTCTCTCACAGGGGACTCTTGTCACAGCAACAATACATGTTTGCCAATAGTCAAGTACACATGCCATGCTGTGTTCAAGAGGAGCTCTTCCACTATCCTACAGATAGCGGGGGAAGCTACACTTCCAGTCTTCTGGCTCCATCTCCTGGTCAAGGAACGCAAGGGCCATTCTTTTTAAACGGAGAGATGTTGCATGATCAGCGCTTTCCCCACAGGTGCCCTGATAGCCAATAAAATTGCTTCTGTCACCTCTCCCTCTTCCAGCATGCCACCCCAGAGGTGTCCTTTCGGCGAACCCCGCCCAAGTACCACAATGGTCTTGGGGACGGGTTTCAAGTCAACATTTTTTAAAATTTCAGCGTTTCTTCCTCATAGAATAAGCAATCTTGACAAGAGGCAAGACCGGTCGGCTTGACAGGTATGGCACTGATAGAACCCTAGACAGTTTCTGTCCTCTTGAACATATTTGGCCCTGCTCTCCTTCTTGCTGCTGAAGCTGGGTGAAGAATATCTCCTGAACCCATTTGAAACAAAGAAAAACAATAGGGAACTACTCTGTTTAAGGAAGATCAGAGACAGAATGAGCATTGGGGAAAAATGGGATCCCCAACGCTGGAAAACTGTAGGGAGATTGGAAAAAGGAGGATCATTTAGTGTAGGTTGACGATGGATTTGTGAAAAGCAGCATTGTAGGATACAAGGATGTAGACAGGAAATTAATGGGAGATGCAAATTAATTGATGAAACAGATTTGTTGGATCTGATGGGAAACTATTGCTGAGGAGCCAGGTGGGGTCTGTATTCTGTCTAAGACATTTATGGAAAGGGAAATTCTTGGGAAGAAGAAAGGGCAACGTTTGTTATTCAAAACACATCTCTTTTCTCGGACCAAGTGACTGTTTTTCTTTCATAGAAAAGCAGTGGTTTGGGACTCAAATCTCCACCTCACTCTTTGCATTCTCTACGTTTCCAAGGCCTGACCAAGATAACTTGCTACTTGTGGCAGAGCAGCGTATTCCTTCCTGCCTTCATGTCAATTTGGACAGTACCCTACTACAGGCAAATCACTTGGTCAGAAATCTTTATAGTTCCTCCACATTTCTAGAAGTTAACAATACTACATGATGCCCAGTATCAAGTGAGACACATGGCTCTGCCTAATAGTAGAGCCGGCCCTTCTTGTCTCCCTCTAGCAAAGCATTGAGTTTCCAGTATTGACCAGTCACATGCTCCTGGGAAATTTAAAAGTAGCCTTAATGGTAATACTGGTCTTTTGTCATTTTCATCTTCCTTCTTGGCTGACCCAGATACATCATTTTATTCAATACATTTGCAAGAAAACTATGGCAAAGATCAAGGATATGTACAGTTGTGCAAATTCATTTTAGCAGAAGAAATTAGCATCCAGTTTGTGTAGTTTGCATGGTATAGATGGGATACTTAGGGCAGGATTTGAGGAGGCAGCTTCGGTGGGTACAGCTTGTCATGGAGGGTGAGGAACGCAAGACCTGCTGAAATCCCCACTTGCTTTACCTGTTCATCTTTTCAATATGGATGCCCTCATGCATATGGAAAATAGTACTTTGACTGGCAAATCATTAAAAATAAATAGGAATCAGTTTTACCAATGTGTTGGTATGAGTGCAAGCCACAAAGAATGAAACATGGACAGTGTCTGTACTGTAAACCTAAAGCACAGTCCTGCATGTTTCTCCTTGGAGGAAACAGACCCCAAATCCAGTATTGCTTATTTCCATGCAAGTATCTGGAGGTGTTGCGTGGTCAAGTTCTTTCTGAGTGAGTAAACCCTGGAAAGTCCCATCATTGGAAGCCCAGCTCAATCTTGTAAACTCAACGCTGAGGCTTCCTTTATTGAATCAATCTGTCTCTTATTTGGCTTTCCTTTTATCCTACTGCCTTCTACTTTTCCCAGCATTATTGTCTTTTCCAGCAAGTCTTGTGTTCTTACAATGTGCCCAAAGTACAATAGTCGGTTTAGTCTCTTTTTTTCCCCTAGGGAGAGCAAGCTCGAATGAAGCTAGCACCTATTTAATTGTGTTTCTGGCAATCCAAGGCCTCCATAAAGCTGTCTCCGAGCACAACTGTACACATATTTACTTGGAAATAACTCCCACTACATTTCTCCTTAGTAATGTGGCTTTAAGAATGCAACCTAGATTCCCTCTCTGGGGCAGCCCTTCTCAACATTTGGGATAACAGGAGTTATAATCCAACACTCCACTGCCCCACCACCAAGCAGAGGATGCTAACACCTGGAGGATACAGGAGGGTTGCTAGGAAACCCAGAAATGGTAGTTCAGTGTCTGCAGTGAAGAGTTACAGCTCAGTAACTACAATTCCTAGGATTATTTGGGGAGTTCTAAGTCAGATGGAGTACCCTAGAATCAGTACAGTCTCAAAGCATATCTGGATTTCATGTTTGTTTTGGCTTAATTTGTAAGAATTAAGTGACTATGGGTTCCCTGCCATGAAGCCTAGAAACTATTGAGGAGGTTCTGAAAATCATGATACAGTGGTGCCTCGCAAGACGAGCGCTCCATTTTACGACAAAATCACATAACGACGAAGTTTTTGCGATCGCAAAAGCGATTGCAAAACAATGTTTCCTATTGGGGAATTTCGCTTTGCGATGATCAGTTCCCTGCTTCAGGAACCGATTCTCGCAAAATGACGATTTTCCTACAGCTGATTGGTGGTTTCAAAATGGCCGCCGGGTACAAAACCTGGCTGCCCGCTGTTTTTTGGGATGGATTCCTCACTGCACGGGCAGCGCAAATGGCCACGCTATGGAGGATCTTCGCTGGACAGTGAGTTTCAAGCCCATAGGAACGCATTAATCGGGTTTTAATGAGTTTCTATGGGCTTTTTAATTTCGCTTTACGATGTTTTCGTTCTACAGCGATTTCGCTGGAACGAATTAACCGCAATGCGAGACACCACTGTACAGCTCCTTTGTTCCAACCATAGTAAAAACTACTTTTCTCCAAGATGAAGACATACCCACTGTGCCAAATTTAAGCTGCAGTCTAAATGCTGGACAAGGGCTTTTTCCTTTCCCCTTTTCACAGGCAGCTGCCCTTTTAAGTCTTTATAGCAATAATTTTTTGCAAAATCTTCGTGTGCTAGTTATAAAAAGAAAAAATATTTGTCAATGAGAAAGAATGACATTTTTGGTCAATTGAAAGACTTAGAAAGATTATATAGCAATGAGGCGTGTCATTCATTCATCTCAGCGGGCAAGCCTGTTTTGTTTTGCTTTGCTTTGCTTTTTTTAAAAAAAAAACTCCATTTACTTCCACCAATCCTCTTTCAAAGCACCAGTAAACGTGGCTTGCTCCTCAGCTACTGTTGTCAGGACGAAGCTCTTGCAGTGTGCAAACTTGTTTTACCATTGCTGACACTAAAAGCAGTAGCAACAGTGAACAGGAATTTTCAACTACTCACTGGCCCCTTAACAGGATGTTCTCTTTCTGACTAATGTGGGATACACTGCCATCTTGTGGGCAGTTCAGTCATTGCATCTTTATTTCCACCACCGACACACTATAGAATCTTGCATTTCTTTTGAGTCAGCCCAAATTAGCTCTTTACTTGTTTCACATCCCAAAACTAAAGTCCAAATGTCAATCATGACATTTCAGTGATTTTTTTCCAGTGAATTTTTCAAACATACAATAACAACAGGCTGTACATTTTAATACATTTTTGACATGTAAATCACATGGGGAAAGAGGAGAAAGCTTGCTTACATATGAAATAAGCTGCTGAATGCTGATGAAAAGTATCTACAAAGGCACTGGTAGGGTTTGCATTTTTCCAGCACAGAAAAACTACACTGCTAGCAAACTGTGCTCCAGCTACTGAGCTAGGATTTTGGCTTGGTTATGAACCAGCCCAATGTTATTGGTAATAATTTACATAGCACCATCCAATATATGTGATGCTTTATATGGTAAAGTAAAATACTGAGTGAAGATTCTGAAGTGCTGATGCACAGAAGTGCCACATCCCATTCCAGACAGGGCTTCTGCTCCGAGTAGAAGCCCAGGCAGAAAGAGAACTCTTCAACTGCAGCATGTCTTTTCTAAAGTGCAGCTGCAGTGAGGGACACTGTGCGTGCTAAGCCTCTCCTTTGCAATGGTATCGCTAAAGGTAAAGCCACGGACCTGAACCCAGACTGATCAGTTCATACCAGTATTAAAATTCATCAATATTAAAATTCAATCCTGTCACTGCTCCCCTGACTTTTGGGCTCCTTACCGATAATTTCTTCATATCCAGCCCTCCTTGCCTGTCTCCTGTGTAGGCCTTCTGCAGGTTTTATCCTAGCTTCCCTTTAATGTTGGCCCAAGAGATTTTCCACTAAAAAACAGCCCGATAACTCTTCATCTCCCTTCTTAGGCTAACACTTTAAAAAAAAAAATCTGGCCTTTACCAAACCTTTCCTCTCATGATGTCATCTGAAACGGGCCATTTTGAAAAGATTCCCACAAGGGCTGGTCTGTTTCTTAGAGAGCTCTATGCCTCTCAGGTGTTTGTCCTCAGAACCTTTTGGCTAACTCTTTCCCATTTTTTAAAAGAAAAAAAATCATTCTTCTCCCCTCAGCTAGCCTGTCTCAATCCCTTCATCCATCTGGCCTGAAGGCCTGCTTCCTACTCAGTTCCCTCAGCCCTCGGCCTCCTTGCCCAGACCTTGCTAATACCACACAGCCCTTCTCATACCCAGGCTTTGTGTGGTTTCTTCCCCACAACTTTCACTCCCCTCACATTATCTTGGTGATTCTATTAATGACATTTGCCCTAAGCCACTGGAATGTCATGATAGTCGTCCCCCCCCCGCCACCCCGAACTCATTGTAGCTCAACCAGCAACAGAGATGGGCAGCTTGCAAACAGCAGTTGTCCTTCTTCTACTTTTTTTCCCTTTTACAAATTTTTTAAAAAAGCCTTGCCTAGAATGGGCTGTAGCAACTTTACCAAAACATAAGAGTATACATGAAAGGCACAAAGCATGCACCATTCTAAAAATTATTATTATTATTATTATTATTTCGGCAAGGCTAATGTAAAAAGATGAAGCAAAGAGTCTTCCCTGCACCCCGCAAAAAGACTAGACTGCTGAAAAAGTAATCTTGAGAGCCTGGAAAACCCTTTGGATACAAGGAGACTTGGTTACAGGCTTGTAAACCTCCTCCTTGCCAAGAGGCTACAACCTTCATGTCGTACCAATGCCAGTACAGAGACTGGTCCACAGGACTGCTAACTGTCCAGCAACAGCGAGTATGATTCTTGGACCTGAGAGTTCCCCCCCCCCCGTCTTCCCATCTGGATGTATGAGTAAAGAGGAGCAGCAATGAAGGCAAACATTTCATGGTTTGATGGCAGGTCCAAGTTCTACGTTGTGTTTCTAAGTGGAGAAAAAACACAACATAGCAGCAACAGAAAAAGTTTGAAAATGGTATTCCTCTGCATTCTGATCATCTGTGTATGTGTATATGTGAGGGGTGAGACGCTGAGAATACAAACAATGGCAGTTCCATGAAAATATCCTTTCTCCGTTCTCTCAGTTTAAGAGGATGGTCAGTGGAAGCACCCTTTGTTGTGAAATCCATATAATCTTAAGCAGGTCAGCCTGGTGATCATTAAAATGCCAGTTTCTTGGGTACCTCCCAAGAGAATTCACTTCTTCCAAAGTGACCATAACAGGCGGTCTTCTGATAGATGGGCGTCTTTAGATCCAGATCCCTAATCGTCCAAGAAAGAAATGGAAAATGGCATTAGCAGATGCAGTATAAAATCATGATGTAGCCATTTGCATTTTCTACATGGAATGGAGGCAGCCTAGAAGGGGAAAGAGAGAACAGACAGCAGCTGCCAAAACTACTTTGGAAGCCAAGGATGCCTGTTTGTTGAGGTAGGGGCCACATATGGGTCAGACAAAGCAGCTGACACAGTCATGGATATAGACCTAGGTAGTTATGAGGATGCATGTGTGACAATTTATTTTCTGGGAACTTCAAAAGGTATCTCAGAAGTTGTTTTATGGTACAGTGGTGCCCCACATAGTGACATTAATCCGTTCTGGATTAATCGTCGCTATGCAAAAACATTGCTAAACGGATCGAAAAACCCCATGGAACACTTTAAACTTAGTTTAATGCGTTCCTATGGGGCCCAAACTCACCGTTCAGTGAAGTTCCTCCATAGCGCCGCCATTTTTGCGCCCTCGGTAAGCGAGGGCAGGGCACGAAAACACTTGCGGCGGCCATTTGGGGCACTCAGTGGCCATTTTGGAACCGCCAATCAGCTGTTGTAAAAACATCGCAATGCGAGTTTTTGCCTATCTAAACATCGCAATGCGATCGCTTTTGCGATCGCAAAAGTGACATCGCTATGCAGATTCGTCGTTAAATGGTGCGCTCGTTAAGCGAGGCACCACTGTATTTGAAAGAAAAGTATGAGGCACTTTCAAAACTCACACAGGTGGAAAACACAACACTCAACTTACATTGAGCGAGATCTCTCTGATCCCCTGGAAAACCAACTGCATTTAAAATTAGCACTCTATGTGAGCAGAATGGTTAAAGACACAAGTCTTGTATATTCTGAACCCACTGAGAATTTTAGCACCCTCACTCCAGCCTCCACCCCCCTGAAGCCAGTCAAATAACAACCAGCTTATGTCACTTCTGCTTTTCAGCAGCACAGCTACCTAAGCATGGGGCAGTTTCTCCCAAAATGTATTACACTGGCTGTGACAATAAAAGTACCATCGTAACAAAAAAATACAATCAATATTTTAGGGATAAATTGTGCCCGGCACGTTTTTGTCTGTCAAACAAATGGACTACACAGGAAGAGACTGTAACTTGGCTGGAATTTGTTCACCCCTCTTCAGGTGACAACGGTGTAAAATGATCACCTTGTAGGATGTGTTTGGTGTGGATTCTGAACCCAAATGTCATTCTGGGAGACTAAAATCTATTGGAGAAGGAACAGTCTTTCTCTGTAATGCTGAATGCATTTTTTTTTATCTTGTGGACCTTCCGATCTGCTCTCTTATTCTGGCCTCCTGTCCCAAAGGATCTGCTCCCCTGGCTGGCAGATCTGGTGTAGCCCCTGCGGATCCAACATTCTGACAAAGCTCAGATTTTAAGTCACTACCTGAAACTCAGCCTCTCTTCTCAATGAGCAGAGTTCTACGAGCAGTAAATTAAACCTATCTGTTCTGAGCAAAAATCTGGAGGCCACCCAGGGTGAAACTACCCAATACAGTCAATTCATAATGAGAAATTAATGCCATGTTTGCCCATCAGTGATGGGTTTCCTTGGGATTTTATGTCTGAGTAATCAGATTTCCAAATGAAGCCAGTATTTACATGACTGATCGCAAATGAAAGTAAACTAATATGTGTGATGTAGAAGTGAGAAAAGCTTGTCCTAGGAGAACAGATATTTTAACTTCATGGAGCTATTTATTTAGTACAGTATTTTCATTTTTATGCTACCTTCCTCCGTATCAAGAGATCCAAGGTGGCTCACAAGTTATTAAAAGACAATCCGGCCAAAACCACAATAATTATGGTAAAAAGGTAAAGGTAAAGGTTCCCCTTGACATTTAGTGCAGTCATGTCTGACTCTAGGGCGTGGTGCTCATCCCCGTCTCCAAGTCATAGAGCCAGCGTTTTGTCCTAGGCAGTTTCCGTGGTCACGTGGTCAGTGCGACTAGACACGGAATGCCATTACCTTCCCACTGTGGTGGTACCTATTTATCTACTCGCATTTTTACATGCTTTCGAACTGCTAGGCTGGCAGGATCTGGGACAAGCAATGGGAGCTCACTCAGTTGCTTGGATTCGATCTTACGACTGCTGGTCTTCTGACCTTGTAGCACACAAAGGCTTCTGCAGTTTAACCTGCAGCACCACCACGTCTCTAAATTATATTAAAACACAATTATCCTATGCGTGTCTGAAGGTATTTTCAAAGAGGTTTTAAACAATTTTGACTAACTTTTTAAATACTGTTTTATGTTGAATTGGTTCTTTTTTTTTTTTTTGAATTACAACGGTATTTAAAAAGTTAGTCAAAATTGTTTAAAACTTCTTTGAAAATACTTTCAAACACACATAGGATAATAATAGTGTCTAGCACACAAAATTAAAAACAGCCCAATTAACTGTTAAAAGCCTGCATGAACAAAGATGGCCAGAGCCATTACAGAGTGTCTCATGTAGTCCAACCACCAGATATCAAACTATACACTTTTTAAAAAAGCCACAGCAGCAGCATCCTGGATGAGAAAGTGAAAAGCAAGGAGATAGGTTACACAACACATCCCAGTTCCAGCAGCAATCTAGCTACCATGGAGGAAGATTTAAGGCTGTACAAGCACTGGAGTAGGAAAAAAAAACAGAGAGCCTGGTTAGGGTAGTGGAGTAATGGTTTGGGATGCAAGAAAATCATGAAAAAAGCATGAAACTCATTGGCTGAGCTTGAAGCAATAGCTCTCTCTCTCTCTCTCTCTCTCTCTCTCTCACTCACTCTCTTGTATGACATACTTTACAGAATTGCTGTGGGGTTAAAATCAGGAGATGGAGAGCCACCTATGGTGCCTTGAACCCACTGGCAGAAAGGAAGATGTATGCTTGATAATAACAATTTGAAAAGGCATCAACTGGGGTTGTTGCCTTATAACCAGAAATTCAGAAGTGGATACTTTTTGGTGCATACACCTTCAACAGAAAGACTGCAGCCATTTGCTTCTATCACACAGAAAGAAGAGCTTATTAAGTCCTTACTTGACGATGGCTCCAGGCCGAAGGTCAAAATTCTGGTGCACGATGTTTAGCAGCTCTTGTTCAGACTTTGTAGAGGTACCATAAGTGAAGAGTGAGATGGAGAGTGGCTCAGCCACACCAATGGCATAGGCAACCTAGGAACAAAAAGACACTATTAGTAGGCCTGGTGTGCACATGCTCCGTCTAAATCATAGGACGACCATAGCACCAAAAGCCAAATACTACTGGTGGGAAGGGTACTGTCCACCATTTGCATACAGACTGCATAGCTATCTCCCAACTTGAGAAGGGAGAGAACTGCATTTTACTTTAAAATGAAAACAAATGGTTACTTTGAATTTTCTGAAAAGGTATGGATGTAGCTGAAAGGGATCAAAGTACTGTACAGTAGAAGTGGTCCCCAACCTTGGGCCTCCAGATGCTCCTGGCCAGCAGAGGTGGTGGTGAAGGCTTCTGGGAGTTGTAGTCAAAGAACATCTGGAGGCCCAAGGCTGGGGACCACTGTGGTAGAAGACAAGGGTAGCTGTAGCCCCTTGCCCTCCACAGCTATTGCATACAATGAAGGTTTTGAATAAGGAGGGGTGTCAGCAGGTGGACACTAACCCACAGCTGGAGGTGACCTCAACATCTTTCCTTCTATCACCATTTTTTCTACCCACCCTGGGCATACCCATCTTAAGTGCTTACCGCAGGGTTTTAGTAAAGGCACCGGGCAGACTTTGGCTACAGCAAGGGTACAATGATTGAAGAAGAGATCGATAGCACATCAGAGCTGGGACTAAGCCTTTTTGTAGCCACTGGTGAAGCCAGCCCATGCTTGTACTCAAACCTGATGGAAGCGGAACAATCTTGCACTGATTTTAGAAATGTCAGTTCTGTGTCTAAATTTGGCACATACCCCACGCCTAGGGTTAATGAACTGCTGGAGCGACTAGGATGAGCCAGTTACCTCACTTCATTGGACCTAGCTAAGAGCTACTGGCAGGTACCCTTGGAACCAGAGGCTAAAGAAAAGATAACTTTCATGACCAAGAAAGAAGCACAACAGTTCCTAGGGTTAGCAGGCTATTATAGACAATTTGTTCGGTACTGTCTGTTGGGAAACCATTCATCCTAGTTACAGATCATGCCCCTCTTTGCAGAGGCTAGCCCAAATGAAAGATACTAACCCAATTCTACCTCTCTTTACAGGTCTCCACATTCCAGATATGTATGTTGATTATTTCTCTCACCAGGGAGCATGGTCCACAGAAAACAACCAAGGTGTGACCCACTGGGAGGGGGGGAGCTATGAGCGTGCCTACTGATCTATTTGACATCCATTTGCCTAGGGACAGACTGAATACCCTCACAAGAGGTCCAATACTGATGCCAAAAGAGATAAAAGATAATTGCACGAGTTCTACTAGTCCTACTTACAGGACTGCTGTAAGATACATAAAAATGCTTTGAACACACCAGGAGTGCTATCTAAATACTAAGGATGATTGTCACAGGTGAAAGTTCTGTATTACTGGGCTTGAGGAACTACTGGTCTAACTTGTTTACAAAGCAATTTTTTATATCTTTAACCCATGCACCATGAGTGTGTCAAAGACACCTGCAATGTCACTTCTTCCCATACAAAACTATAGATGTCCAAGTGGAACTAACTGCAGATGCAAGGTTACCACTGGGGAAAAAAAACAATCCCACATACAGTTTCATTCTGTTGCAAGTTATGCCTAGTCCAGGGAAAGCAAATCTTTGGCCCTCCAAATGAGTTTTCCTGCCAACAGTAAGGTTCTGTGGGAGCAGTACAGATCAAAGCACCTGGGAAGCCACCCTGGTCTAGTTGCATATACCACGGACTCTTTAATGCTATTCAAGCATTGCTGTATCCATGGGAATCAGTATGGATCAAGAGTGTCTTCAGTCCTGCCCCTTCATCATGACTTTCTCCATTGAGAAATAACAAGTTTGAAGAAGAGAGGTTCCTGTTCATGTGTAGGCTCTACATGTTAGCAAGAATCCTGGAAATCTGCTTTGTTGCTTGCAAAGCTACACATATGCAGGAACGCCTCATCACTATTTGAATGGAAGAAATGGTAATGGATGAGAGTGGGGCTGGAAACTCCCCTCTAGCCCTGTTGCCAATGCTGGGTATAATAATAATAATAATAATAATAATAATAATAATAATAATAATAATAATAATAATAATAATAATAATAATAATAATAATAATAATAATAATAATAATAATAATAATAATAATAATAATAATAGGATAAAGCTTATTGTGCTGCAGGTTTCCGTGCTTCCTCCATGCAGTGGCCAATGAATTGGAGCAGGCAGACTTGTAACAGGCTAATGCCATGTGATTTATATCACTAGACATGGGGGGGGCAGCAATGTGTATCTGTCCATTTTAGTGCCAGGTAGACAGCTAAAATCTAGTTTTGCTTAATGACTGTAAAATTAGCGGTGAGATGAGAGATCAAAAGGGCACTTACTTGGACCAGCACACGACGGCACAGCCCTGCCTTCACCAAAGACTTAGCAACCCAGCGGGCTGCATACGCTGCCGACCGATCAACCTTTGTGTAGTCTTTGCCTGAAAAGGCTCCTCCTCCGTGAGCTCCCCATCCTCCATAAGTATCCACAATGATCTTCCGGCCAGTAACTCCAGCATCACCCTACAACATGACAAGCAAAGAGGCTGTGCCTATATTTCCAGGTGAGATGCCATTTGGGGAAGCCCACATAGTGGAAGCTATTTAGCAAAAAGCTTCCTTTAAAAATACCCTAGAAACCTACAGTGAATCTCTCTCTTGATCTCCCCCAAGCTAGTATCCCCTCTATCTACCTCGCTGGGTACTTTTAAGAACCAACTAAAAACGTGGATGTATATAGGCAGGCCTTCCCTTCCAATTAATTCCTGTCCTCTTTCCTTTTTTATTCTTTTTCTCTTTATTTGATTTATTTTGTATTTTTCCCATCTTGCAGAATCATTTAATTAATTAATTGTTATAATTTTTTCTTGAACTTGTTATCCTTTATGTTGTAAGCCGCCTAGAGTGGTCGAAATGACTAGATAGGCGGGGTATAAATACAATAAATAAATAAAAATAAATAAATAAATAAATAATTCCTAACCACTGGGCCTCATGAGTTTCATATTCCAAAATATGTCACAAAGGTGGGAAAGTTTGCTTTAACTGATTGTACATCTTTAATACCCCGTGGACCTATCTATGTGTCAAATATCATGTCAGTTAAGCTGTAGGAAGGTTAATGTTGTGGGAATCATCTGTGAACGTATCTATAAACAAGTGCCACTAACATCAAACACAAGATAGAGTTATTGGTTAGTTCGTTTCTTAAAAACATTACACATTGTTTCTCTAATAGAAATTGTCCGGTACTAAAATCCACCATCATTGTGTATATTAAAATAACCAGTATTTATTACAATGACAATACTAAGTTCTAAAATGCTACCACAACCACCATAAAATATGGATCCCACAAGTACAGTACTCAAAAAATTCTTATTCTTGGCAATTTTCTGCAACTTTCCCACTGCCAGTGATATTTCCCAGCTTCTTGCAAAAATAAGGCCGCAATCTCTTTTTCCCAAACCTTTTCCACATGCTATTTGCCTGTTTCTTATGCACAGGAAGGTGCCAAATGCTGTACAGCTCAGTACACTTTCTGGGGAAACAGAGGAAATGCAGAGGAAATCTGTGCAAGAAAAACGACATTCAGCATTAAAAACTGTCAAATTATGCACAGTCTGTGCACTTTCTGCTGTAGGAAAGATGCCATTCTAGAGAGAAACTGCACAGCTCCGTATATTTGCATGGAATCTCAAAGAATCAAAACAGTAAACACACCTGGGGCCCTCCGATGACAAATCGGCCACTGGGTTGAAGGTGGTAAACTGTTTTGTCATCTAAATATCTGGCTGGAACCACAATCTTGATCACTTGCTCCCTCAGGGCCTTGCGCATGGCATCCAAAGAGATGGTTTCATCATGCTGCACAGAGATGACGATGGTGTGAACGCGCACGGGGATAACAGCACCATCTTTCTGAATATACTGAACTGTGATCTGAAAGAAAGGAGAAACATTATGAATGGGAGGGAGGAAGGAATAAAAAAAATCACTACACATTGTTTTGAGTCCTCCTACGTTTAATGCAGGAGAACATAAAAATCCCAAGCCAAAAATTCTTAAAGTTGGTAGGGCTTGGTGGGGGCAGGTGAAAATACCTCTGGGTAAAAAGCAGATTATTGTTATTTTAATATTTGTAACTTATCTGAGCACTCAATTCATGAAACCCATTCAGTATTGAAACAGCATTTATTTGACCAGTCACCCAATGGATTCATTTTTTTGTCTCTAGTTTGGTGAAGGAAGGAAAATTCGCAAAATCCTTAAATAGTACCTGTGTTTTGGAGTCTGGTCTAAGCCAAGGGAGGATTCCATTGCGTCTCAGATCGGCCATTTTGGCATTCAGTTTGTGAGCCAGCATGATGGTCAAGGGCATGCATTCTTCTGTCTCATCTGTTGCATAGCCAAACATCAAGCCCTGCAGTGGGAAGGAAATTACTGTTTTTCAGTGACAAGAATAGGGAGGCAGATATGTTTATCAATTTATTTCCTAATTTATTTTCTTCATGAGGTTCTTTCCTCTGAAGATGCCGGCCACAGAGACTGGCAAAACTTTAGGAAGAACAACCTTCAGAACATGGCCAAAAAGCCCGAAAAACCCACAATAACCATTAGATCCCAGCCATGAAAGCCTTCGCGAATACGTTCTTTCTTTAGTCTGAAGTAGTTAGCCATCCCTACATATGACTTGAAACTGAAGTGTGTATAAGTTAGAAGTTGACAATTCCAGCAAAGAGATGCAAAATCCTTGTTACACCCTTAGTATTAGCCTTATGCACAGTAAAATATCAAATTAGTTTCCTTTCCTTCACTATCTCTCTGCACTTTGTCTGTAATCTTTTGCTGTCCACAGCTCTATATACTGTTATGCATCCTCTGAGGTTATGAAGGAAATGCAATTTCACTTGCATTCATTTGCTGTGAATTTGCAACAAGGAGAGAGAGAGAGAGAGAGAGAGAGAGAGAGAGAGACTTGTTTTCAATAGGCCAGCAGGTGGCACAGTTAAAAGCGAACTGCCTTTTTAGATCTGCTGCAAGCAGTGAAAGAACAAACCAAGAGGCTTTGCCTTTACTTGTTTGGAAAATAAGGAGGGTGGGGAAAAAAAGAAAAGAAAAATCTTGCTGGCTGGGCTTTGGTTGTGTTGTTTCTCAGTGTGTGTAGCTTTCTCCTCTCCACCCACAGAAAGAAGCTGTAAAAAGAGTGGAGGGGAAAGGTGAGCCTTTGTATGCATAGCTTATTCTTTGTCGTGAGGCAAGAGGTGAGAAAGGGTATGTGTGTGTTTGCGTGTGTCTAATCCTCCTGTGTCTGCATGCAGCTCATTTCCCCTTTTCTGCATTGGTTTAATCACACATCTGAACTTATGTGAATGGATCCAGTTCTTTAAAAAAAAAAGAAGCCCTAGAGGTGGAGGGGAAAAACTATGAATTGGGGTGAACTCTAGGCTGATTTGCATTTCCCTTTGCATCATGTCATCCATGAAAAAAATGTGAACCAGCCAGTCCCAAACCCACACTACTTCCCACATTTTTTTCTGCACAATCGCAGCACAAGAGGTAGGTGCTTTCACAGCTGTCTTTCACATTTCAATTTTCCTTGCAGGGAGAAAATACTAGAAGCATACAGTTACATTTGTCAGAACAAACTTGCTTTGTAAATGTACAGGTTAAGCAGGTTGAAAACAAATGCACAAACAGGCAGCATCCCTAAGCAACACAACTCTATCCACCCAACATTCTAGAAGTGTTCCTGGCAGCCAGAAATCTCTGAAAACCATCTACCAAAATCTCCAAGGAAATAAAAGACTAACTGCTTGCTGCCCTTTGTACATTCAACATCTGCAACAACAGAGACAGACTGCATTGGACTCTCTTGAATCATTAACAAGCTTATTACCTGGTCCCCAGCACCAACTTCTTCTTCACTCCGGTGCAGATGGACACCCTGGGCAATGTCAGGTGACTGCTGTTCCAATGCCACAAGGACATTGCATGTTTTGTAGTCAAAGCCTGTGGGGCAAAATTCCAAAGTGTTTACCTTTATTTTTAATCTTAAGAAAAAAATCAAAACAGATGTAGCAAGCCTCAATGAAGCATTTTCACAAGACCCTGGCAGACTCTAGTTTTAAGGAGGGTGGGAACACCTGCAGAGGAAAAAAGTACTCTCTCTGATGTAATCATACAAAATCATAACACTGAATTTGATGTAAAACAGGGCTGCTAAACTGCTACATCGGACTGAGCAATTTGACAGCAATGACACCTGTGCTTTGCCCATCTGTTTCGAGGCCCAGTTCCACATGCTGGGTTGAAACTTTAATGCCACAGATGGCTTGGGGCAAGAAAATCAGAAAAACTGGTTCCTTCATAGGTACCTTTTCCTCAGAGGTCTGTTCCTGCCAAACAAAGTGAGGCAGGTAAACTATCAGAAAGAGGGTGTTTTGTTGTTGTTGTTGTTTTGTGCAGTGGCACCCTTGCTGCATTAGAACCTTCCCAGAAAGACCCAACTGGTGACATTCTTGTGAGGTTTAGGGTATCAGATGAAGACATGTCTACTGATCAAGTTCTTCTAAATAATGTAATCTAGGCCTCTCCGTTTTATAGTCTGGATCCCCCTCCCCTTTTCGAGTTGCCCTGTGTTTCGTGGCTTTTTACAACAAAAAGTATTCTGATACTTTTAAGACAAGACAAAAAGAGTAATCTTAAAATGCCCTAGATTTAAAGTCGTCATTTTTGAAGAAGTAGCTGTTAGTCTGTGCAAGCATATCAGACAAAAAACAAGAGACAAAAGTTCTGTGGCACCTTAAATCTTTAAGTTTCTATTTTTAAGAAAACCAGAACTCTATTCATAACCATTCAACACGAGAGACTGCAGTCTGTTTCCCTTTACCTTGCTCTAAAGTGGGGTCAGCAAAGTGCAGCCCTCCAGATATTGTTGGACTGAAGACCCGCTATTTCTGACCACTGCTTGAGGGGGGTTTCCTGCCCAGGGATACAATGAGCAGACTTTGCCTATTTCTGCTATAAAAGGCATTACACTCCATCTGACTCCCACAAGGCATTATTTTCATTCTCCAGTCAGCAGTCCTGACCAAGGATGCCTTCATGGCTGCCTGTTCTTTAAGGAGAGATAGGAAACAATGGAAACGCTACTCATGAGAAAGCAGCCCAGTATACCAGACGAGGGAAAGGACAGGGTTCTTTGACTCATGAATTAAGCTGACTGTGTCAGTTCCTTCCTACCTTTGAAACACAGCCCACACAGAAGCAACTGCTCCATGCTTTCCTGGCTGGGGCTGGTGGGGAGAGGGGTTCAGCCAGCTGCTTGGGAAACTGAGCTCTGCCCTCAGCAGCTGACCTGAGGCTCTTGCTCAAAAGCAGATCTGTTGGCGAGCAGCCCGACCAAGGCCCCGTATCAGATATTTCAGCTTGTTCAGAATCACCCACAACTGCCCAAGGTACAGGGCTCTTCTTGAGTGAGGAACACTGCTAGCTCTCATCAAATGTGGAAGGGAAACACCAAGCAGGGGCTGTGTTTGCAACTCACCCTGAGCTACTTTCCAGATATAGAAAAAAAAATCTTAATTCTTCCCCCCCAGCAAAGGTCCTGAGGCTCCCACAGGATCCCTTCCATCAAGGGGAAGGAATTGAAGACAACAAAATACAGGAGACAGAGTTTTTAATTTCTGAAAATTGCCACCACCAGTAAAATTGTTCCACTGGCATCAATTTCCAGAAAATAAAGATGTCTTCTCCTGTCCTGTTCTCCTCAACAACTTCCCCACAATAAAACGGAATCCACAAGAGCCTTGGAACATATAAGGGAGTGGGGAAACTGAAGCTTTATTATTTCTGAAAAGTAGTTGTGGCTGATGATGTCATCATAGGATAAGTTGTGGAACAAGATTTTACTTATTTTCTGCTTAAGGACAACTACTTCCTGGATATACTGTAGTTGTGCAATCCCAGCTTCATTACACAACTGTGCTGCCTCTTTTATTCAGAACCACTCAGGGAGAGTATCATTTTGTCTCTATGCATCTGCTGCTATACAGTACAGTGGTGCCTCGCTTAACGAGCGCACCGTTTAACGACGAATCCGCATAGCGACACTTTTTTGCGATGATTCCAATGGGTGAAAATCACATTGCAATGATCGGTAAGCGTTTCGCTTACCGATCTTCACATTGTGATGTTCTAAAAACAGCTGATCGGCGGTTCTAAAATGGCCACCGAAAGAATAAAATGGCCGCCCGCAGCATTTTCACGCCCTGCCCTCGCTTACCAAGGTGGTGAAAATGGCAGCCGGATGGGGAATCTTCGCTTACCTGTGAGTTTTCGCCCCATAGGAACGCATTAAACAGAGTTTAATGCGTTCCTATGGGGTTTTACATTCCGTATAGCGATGTTTCCGGATAGCGACGTTAATCCTGGAACGGATTAACGTCACTATGCAGGGCACTACTGTATGTCATCTGAAAATGTGATAAGTTAATGCTAACATTCCATATTACAGAGGAACCTAATCACGCAATGGTTTAATTGCAGTACTGCAGTCAAAACTCTGTTCCTGAGCCAGGGTCAATCTTTGGTAGCCAACCAGAGGTTGACTCAGCCTTCCATCCTTTCAAGGTTGGTAAATTTAGTACCCAGCTCACAGGAGGGTGGGGGAAGGAATGTGTAGCCTGCATCACTAAATTGTAAACTGCCTAGAAAGTGCTTTAAGCACTATGGATGGGGCAGTATATAAGCAGAACATTTTGCTTTAAATAGATGTTTAGCATTAAAAAAATGGGAATAACAGATTTACTTCACTCTCTCTATGTTATCTTCCTCAAATTAAGACATACTATAGTATCTTCCTAAGATCCAGATATCATGATGCTCTGTGCACCCTGCCCCATCCAACATCACAAGCTGCCACTGGCCAGCAGGCCTACTCATAAGTGGCAACTCACGTGTAAGAAAGACACTTCATTTTTGCCTCTGGTATGCATGCAAGTCTGAAAGCCAGCTGATCAAGTTTGGCAAACAACTAATCTGATGGAGTCAAGTCTAACTTGAAAAGCTAGGATGCTACAAAATGCTTCAGCAGCAAAGGATGCCCATGACTTCAACCCCAAGATAACCTTTAACCACCCCAATAAAGTTTTGTCTTCCTGATGAAAGCAGATGGAATTCATCTGGTGAAAATGTTCCAGCAATCCACAGGCAGAATTGCATCAGGCTTTTCTTCCTCCTATCTCAGCAAACCAAGATGGACTTGTTCTACTGCTTTCAGATGGTCAGAGTAGCCTGCCCCTCTGCAACAGGTATCCTTTTTTTCCCCACCAACCTTTGGCTGAATCATCATAACCTATATTCCTGATTGTGTCTCGGACGATCTGCTGATAATCCACCACAGCTCTGGATGTAATCTCGCCGCAGAGTAGCACCATCCCAGTCTTACACACTGTCTCTGAAGGGAAAGCAAAGCAAATGAGAAACACTATTATGTTGCTGGTGAATTCATTAACAATAAAAATATTTTGTAATCCTGGGAATCTGTCATTCCTCCTTGCTCCATGCTTTCCCTCTACGCTGCAATTTTTTTACTACCCTTGAATTCCAGCAATACAAATAGCTAAAGTTCAAGCTAATTCTAGAAGTACCTGATTTCCCCCTTATCATCTTTTCCTACAATCCGCAGTTTGCAATGTTAAGTTGCTTTGTTTCTTTCACTGGTCTTTCAGACACAAATAATGGTTTTATAAGTTTGTTTTTTCAGACATGAAGGCCTGCTAGAATCACGTCTTTAGAACACTAATGCATTCCAATATCTAATCATGTGTTTTTGACCAGTAATGTATAGCTTGGTCTTAAGTGATTCTTAAATTTATCATTATTTTCTCTTCTTCTTCCCGAAAGCTGAGGACACAATCACTTCCTGTTTATTCTTACAACAATCCTAAAACGTAAGTTAGTCCTCTAAGTGTCAGCCTGCCACCACAATGGTCAAAAATGACATGAACTGGGAGACCACATGCTTCTAACTCCTGAGTTAAGCTGAGAAATAATGACTTGAATTAGTTTCATGGCTGGACAGGGTTTTGAAACCAGGTCTTCCCCTGCATGCACCCAACACTTAGGATCAAAGTATATGAGATAGACAGAATGTTGTGAAAAGCAAGAACTCCTTAAGTGCTGAAAAATGTATGATTGCAGAGCACAAACTTTTCACATATCCTATAGTTGACAAATGAGCTGTTTTGTAATTGGTGATCAGTAGGTGAACACACAGTCTATTTGTAAGTATGATTATTAAGGAACACAAGCCTATTGCAATCCAATGTCTTGAATACTAACAGCCTTCAGTTTCTAAAAATGTGCTCCCTGTAATATACAGCCTGATCATTAGAGGCAGTTTAATGGCATGCATGGTTAGAGTGTTGGAAAGAACCTGGGAGATCTGAGTTCAAATCCACACAGGGCAACATCACTGGATAATATTGAGCCTCCTAATATGAGCCTAAAGTACTTCACATGGTAGCCGTGAGAATAAAAAAGAAACACAGGCTGTGTGCTCCATTTTGTATTTTTGAAAGAAAAGATGTAACAAATTAATAAATAGAGCACAACGTACAGTCGTGCCCCGCTTTGCGATTGCCCCGCATTACGATGAAACCGCATTACGACAACATTTTTGCGATTGCTTTTGCGATCGCAAAACAATGGTCTGAATAGGCTTTTTTTCGCTTTGTGATTATCAGTTCCCTGCTTCAGGAACCTATTCTTCGCAAAACGATGATTTTCCTACAGCTGATCGGCGGTTTCAAAATGGCCACCGGGTAAATAAAATGGCTCCCCGCTGTTTTCTGGGACAGATTCCTCACAAGACAGCCACCCAAAATGGCCGCCCTATGGAGGATCTTTGCTGGACTGGTTTTAATGCGTTTCAATGGGTTTTTTATTTTTGTATTACGACGTTTTCGTTCTACAGCGATTTTGCTGGAACAAATTAACGTCGTAATGCGAGGCACCACTGTACTACAAGGCTGCTACAAGGTCACATTTACAGTAAAAGTAGCTATATTTGTCTCCCAGAATCTGTATTTGTCTATATTTGTAGCTATATTTGTCTCCCCACCAAGACGGCTGTAGAGTGAAAGAAAGGTTAAGTTTTAGCAGGAACCCATCAAGGGGGCAGTCTTCTGCTGAGCAAGAGCAACAATTCCTCAAGTGGGAACTGGCAAAGAAATTATGGGAGTGCAAATGGAACAGCTAATGGAGCACTTCCTTCCCTTTGCCCCATCTCTCTTTTTTTCCTTCTTCCTTCCCAAGTATTTCTTTGTGCAAACTCAATTGTGTATGCATAATGGCCACTTTCTTGGTTCTTTCTTTGTCATGGTCAAGCATGGTGAAAGAATGGAACACAGAGCTTCAGTGGCTCCCATTGGCTGCTACAAGGAGAAAGGTAAGGGAGGTGCAGTCTAGAACCAGGCTGGGCAGGAGGAAGCTGTTGCTAACAGTCCCTGCAAAACATAGGATTTTCACTTCCACCCATCACCACTGCCTCTTGGAATGACAAGTATTTTGCTGTCAAATGGAAGTCAAGCGTTAATTATGGGAAGAAGTCACTGGCTTCTTACCGCAAGCAACCTTAGCATCTGGATCTTGTTTCAGATGGGCGTCAAGGACAGCATCACTAATCTGATCACAGATCTTGTCTGAAAGAGAAAAGGCAGTATTTAGAGAGAAAAGTCATAAAATAATGGGCTGTTTGTCATGACATGGGTATCTGAAGGTATCTCAAATCCAGAACCTAAAAATTCTGGGAGACCTTTTGAACTACTGCTCCTAGGAACTGACAGTCAGTGTGCCATGGCCACGACTTATTCCCTGACAAAAAAAAAAAAAAAAAAAAAAGGCAAAAGGAGCCTGCCCATGATCAGTCATTTGCCAAAGGAAAAGAAAAACACAACCATACAGAAAAAGATTCTGTACAAGGTCCACTTCATGCTCGAAGATAAATATCTCTGTAGCAAAACAAGGTTCTAACATAGCTTTTGAACATACCTCATCCCAATAAATGAGTCTCAAGGGATTGATCCCAATCTAGGTTTATGCAAATGTAAGTATATTATTTAATTGAGAGCTGTTATTATACGGCACTCTACAGATCATATCTGAAGTGGCTCTGAATGTGGCGTTCTTTGCTGCCCAAAAATCACATTACAGTTAGTTTCAAGGAAAAAAATCATGTTGGCCTCTCATCAAATTCAAAACTGACTCAGTGAAGAAAATCCCAAATAGGTTTTATATATATCTTAAGACAAGTGTAGGAAACGTTTTCTGGATGCTGGTAGAACACCCATAGCCCTTTCTCACTGAGCACACCAGCAGAGGCTTCTGTGAACAGAAGTCTGAAGTATCTATAAGGTGAAAGATTCCCTGTCCCTGCCTTCAAACTTATTTGTATTATTATAGCAGTTGTGTTTGTTCCTATTGCAGTTTTTCTTGAAGTCAACAGCTAATGATAAAATGCAACTCCAAATAGTTGGGGTAGGGAGATTCTATTTATTTTAGCCGCATTTGCTCCTGGGACAAGAATAGTCTGGCCATGATCCTGTTGCTTAGTATGGTAAATTACACTAGAGTAGGCCCATTGAATCAATGAGGATTTGGTAAGGCTCCATAAGTTCCATTGGTTCAAATGGGCTTATGCTAGTGGTGACTTACTTTAGCATAATAAATTGCAGTTAGAGTAAGCCCGTTCAATCAACAGAATTTATGGAGGAATCGACTCACCAAATCCCCACTGATTCAATGCACCCACTCCAGTGCAATTTACAGTACACACTAAGTGACAGGATTTGGGCCTCTATTTCAGTCAGCTCCCACAGGTTTATTCTTACTGTTTGGAAATGCACAAATGCTTATCATATTTCATGGCTCCAATTCATAAGGGAAGGTACAGTAGTACCTCGGTTTGCGAATGCCTCAGTTTACATAACTTTCAGTTTACGAACCAAAATTCATAAGAAATAAAGCCCTGGTTTATGTTGTTTTCTTGTTTTCATACTACGCATTTCGCCTAGAGCGCTGCCCCTTTCGTAGCGCAATTGGCTTTTCGGTTTGTGAAATTTCCATACTATGTAATGCCACGTAGAATGGATCCATTTCGCAATCCGAGGTACTACTGTATGCGGACATGAGTGCTATAATGTATAAAGCTAAAACTGTGCTCACGACCTGGGGTTCAAATCCCAGGTAGCCGGCTCAAGGTTGACTCAGCCTTCCATCCTTCCGAGGTCGGTAAAATGAGTACCCAGCTTGCTGGGGGGGCAATGTGTAGCCTTTATAATTAAAATTGTAAACCGCCCGGAGAGTGCTTGTAGCGCTATGGGGTGGTATATAAGTCCAATAAATAAATAAATAAATAAATAAATAAATAAATAAATAAATAAATAAGCATTTCCTAGGACTGAAAAATGTAGGGTTTATTGAATGCTACAGACTATCCATTTCCCAGTGAGGTGGGGAAGGCAAAATGAAGTCTACAGCCCTATTTCAGTGCAGTGCACAATGTAGGTTGGATTTCAGAGCCTTGGTAACCACATACACAGCACACCTCTTGGACTGAGAAGCATGCGTTCCTAAAGAAAACAGACATGCATGCATTCCAGTTGCTGTCATGTACGACTCACTTAATGGCTTGTCAGCTTGGTCTTGCTTGCAAGAATTGCGGCTGTTAACAGCAGTTATCTGACCCAGGACTTCGGGGAAATCAATGCTAGCAAATCACCCCATGCCCGTTAGCTCACGGTGCAGAAGAGACATACTGTACTGACGTGAGAAGCTGCTACTAAGAACACCCATGTGGTACGTGGCCAAAATGTGAATGTAATCTGTATCATGCCAAGAGCAGCTGCTGCATGAGGTACAGCTACACGCTGCAGTTGCCCTTAAATCACCAACCTAAGAACTGTCAGCTACTGTAAGTTCAGTTGCACTGTGCTTCTCTGATATGCAGAGCAATGACATCTATTTGGAAATGAATTTCTTCTTAACCTTCTGGCTCAGCTGTTTTGTGCAGAGACAGGCTCCAACTGGGAGTCTTGCAGAGCAGGTGCTGATTCCCTTGAAGATGCTCCACCAAATGGAGGAAGAGAAGGAATAACTCAGAAATAGGAAAAGTTGGTTTTGTGTGTTTTTTTTTTAAAGAACTACAGCTCCCACAACATTCCAGTTTAGATGGAATTGCACAAACCAGGGATTATTATGGTCCTGGTTAACACACAGAAGTCTCAAGGAGTAAGTTTTATTAGGAAAGGGGGCCTCCAGAATTTTTCATTCAGATAGTGGTAAACCACAATACGAAAGACAGGGCTGGCTCCAACATAATAGTGGGTATGTATAAAGCACTGCCTAATTTCTTTTTTAACTCTCTTGGATTAAGCTGTCTTGATTTGATGAGAACCTCAATAAGGAATTTTCAAGCCCTGCAAGATTCTTCTACAATAGGAAAGAGTCAAGCAAGGAATGCTATACTATATTATTTTTGTCAAGATCTCCATCATTTCTGCCAGGGTCGGGAGATATGTTGATATCTTCTCACCCCACTCAATAATCTGGGAGCAGAGTTCTGGACCTGCTGAAGTCTCCTGGACAGCACCAGGTAGAGAGCATTACAGTAGTATAATCTCGAGACTATCAGTGCATGGACCAGTGTGGTGAAGGACCCGATGTCAAGGTAGGGATGCAGCTGGGCAATCCACCTTAGGTGGAAACAGGCAGTGTGGACCACAGACACTACCTGAGATTCCAACAGTATCAAAGGCCACTGATAGGAGGAGGACCCACAAGAATATTTTGCCCTTGTCGGCCTCCTTCAAAAGGTCATCTTGTAGGGTGGCCAATGCCGTCTCCGTGTCATGCCTGAACCTGGACTGGAATGGATCAGGGCACTGGTCTCGTCCAGAAGTGCCTGAAGCTGATCAGCCACCAGTCCTTCCACCAGCTTGCTAATGAAAGGGACATTGACGATGGATCTGTAGTTGTTTATGTCATCCACCACCAAATTGAGCTTTTTGCGAATTGGTCTAATGAACGTCTCCTCGAGGGCAATGGGCACCCTGCCCTCCAGGAGAGACCCATTGATAATGACAGTAGCCCACTGTACTGTTATAGGCCTGGCCTCCTTCAGTAACCAGGCTGGGCAAGGATCTAGTGAAGAAGTGGTGGCTGTGCAGTGGGGTCAAGCATTCTTAACACTGAAAAATTAAGAAGCATAGGAATTTTACTATTTTTGGTGTAGTAGTATACAGACTAGAAGTATCACCTCTCTGGAAATCTGTAATGCAAAAGAGCCTTCTGGCAAAGGTAGAGAATACATTGCAATGCAACATAATCAAAGCAAATGCTGCTTTCTGTTACACAGGTGAAAATAACCTTAAATATTTTGAATCCATTAAACTGTCAATCCAAAACATGTTTTTCTTCTCGTCTCTGTCCAGCTAGACTGAGGTGGAAAACCTCTGGTCCTCCAGATTTAGCCTACAATTCCCCAAAAATCTTAACACCAGTGAAGTTGTCTGTAACTGATGAGAGATATAATCCAAAACATTAGAGCAGGGGTCTCAAACTGTGGCCCTCCAGATGTTCTTAGCCTACAGCTCCCAGAAGCCTTCAGCACCACCTCTGCTGGCCAGGATTTCTGGGAGTTGAAATCCAAGAACATCTGGAGGGCCACAGTTTGAGACCCCTGCATTAGAGTGACCAGGAGGCATGTGTGTTACATTACTACAGAAAGACCTTTTGTAGGCTGATATTACAACTCCTCATTAACCATTTTAAAAAAATAAGTAAGTAAATAACAAACAGCCAAGTTTCCCAACCCTCAATAACTTTTTATAACACATTTATGGGTTTCTGTGTGGGATTGTATCAGATTTGACTTTTCTTCTCAGTTTTTTTTTGTGTGTGTGTGTGTGTGTTGTTCCAATGCAAACTGAAGAAATGAACATGTGAGTACCAAAACATTTGCAACTGCAACAATTTTCTGAGAGAAGGGTTGCATTTTCTGACAGAATTGCAAGGGTGCCAATATTTTCGTCCATGACTGTGTAAACCATTGAGCTATCCAACCAGCAGTGGCTTCTCTGTAATCACATTTAATGCTAATAGCTAGCTTTTTCATAAACACCAGAGCAATTCAGTTTCAGTTCATTTACACCTTCTTTTGTCTGACGAGTCTCTTGTAAAAATATTATATCTGCTTTATCCTTATTTAACAACACCTGTTCTTTTTCTTTTATAACACTTCCCACTTCTTTTTGTAATACTTCACTTATTATATATTATTACTTATATATTATTCAAATAAGTCCGTCCTAAATAAACCTCCTTATTCTATCCTTATCTACCCAATCTACTTAAGGGATATCTCCATCTTATCTTTGATCTCTTTTAATCTATTAATCACATTTTCCAAACCTATAAATTTTAACTAGAGAAGGGTACAAATTGCTGCTTTAGTGGCCACCAGAGAAAATAGAAGAGGGAAGCACACACTAATTGGTGAATGAGCAAACATGCTGAGGAGGTGGGGAGGGAAGTGCAGGTTCACCTGGGGAATGGGTGAGCGCAAAGAGGTGGTGGGAGAGGGGGGTGCACAGCACTTGCGGAACACCTCTGCAAATATTGCACCAAACTGGACTGAATTGCCAAGCTGTGGTTCATGCCCATCTCGTTACCTTAGATATGTAGCATCAGCAGAACTTTCTTAGCAGTAGCCTCACACATACCAGTTTCAATAATTTTGCAAGGTTTCATTGTTATTGCTTTTTAACCGAAATATTGAAGATTTTAAATTCCAAACTACATTTTATTCACTGATATCTCCAGTACTGATTTGCATTTTTTAAAAATATATTGTGAAATTTATGTTATTTGGCTCTCTTCGAACCCTTTGCACCCTCTTCTGAGGGCTTTTATGTCTTGAAAGGCCATTAAAATTTATAATCCATATGTTCATATTAATCACTAACTGACTTGCTTATGGGAATGGGCCATCACTGATCTGACATCAAAAATACTTAGAAAATTAATCAGGCTTAGATTAAGATACAGAAATAGAGGAGAACAAAAGAAGAGAGGCCCATTTAAAAAAATGAATTAGGTTAGTGTCTGAAATTTCTATCCTTAAACATTTAAAGACTCAAATATGAGTCCAAATGTCTATAAAACACGGTAAGAGACAAGGCCAGACAGCATTTTGGCATCAAGACTGGTGAGCAAATAAATACTGATCCAAACACCTTTACATAAGCTGGTTATTTGTCCAGATCCTTTCTACCAAGACAGAAAAAAATCTCTTGTGTCATAGACAGATTTCATTCTTTTGTAGCATAGGAGCAAGTACAAAATTCCCAGTTAATGTATGGGAGCAAGAAGAATAAAATTAGAACACAGTGACATCTACTATATAGAGGAATCTTGTCTCACTTTCTTAAGAACAAGACAGCGTAACTCGTCTAGGTCTACGGAAGCTGAAAGAAGAGAACAAGCCACTAAATCCAAAGTCCCACCATGGAGTCAAAATGGCAGAAGCTGGGTGCCACCTTTTGACTCTTAACGGGCCTCTTTTAGCTATATTTTTTCTTACTGAACTTATCCTTTCATGCCACAAGGTAATTTTCAACCAATGGGCTGTCTTTCACCAGGTGGAACACCAAGATATGAAAGGACACATGCACCATTAACAAAACAACAATACATTTTCAACTTTTTTTAAAATTGAGAAAATGCAATGTGGGGGAAATAATCCATTGCACTTGTAGTACAACGCCTATTGTATAATTCTGTGATGTGCAGGAATGCATATAACTAACAGAACACCATGATTTGTTCTTAGCTGAGAAAATTCAAGTTTAAAATAAAATTGTTGGTGGGGAAGACAAGATTTGAAGCTGGACATGTGGGTTTTAGGCTTATCAAAAAGGGTGTTTGCTTTTAAAAATTTGAAAACCATTGTTTGGGCAGTTTCAGAGTTACCAGTGATCCCTCCATTTAGTTATGTGAGTGTGTAGAGTGGGATTTTGGCAGAGTGAGAACATATGAATACAAACCAAATCTCAGAACAACCCCTTTTGGGGTTGGGTGGGATGGGGGAGACCCTACAATCAGATTGCTGACCAAAGAGTTGCAATGGTGTTGAAGCTTTCCATGAATGATGGCTGGGAAGAATCTTCCAAAGTTCCACCTCCCTCCGTCAACATAAGGGGCAGAAGATGTGAGCTACCAAATGCTATTGGTCCAGAACACCACGCCCCAGACTGCCCCCCTAGGATAGTCTTTCTGTTGTTGTTTTTATAAACATCTGCTGATTGCAACATAATCCAATGGAAAGCCCTGAATCATTCTTTGAGCCTTATGATGCCAAAAGGCACATTGGAGGGTATCAAACAACTCTGATTGCTCTCCCCGCCCCTGCTTGGCCAGTCGGCCTTGTACAAAGGAACACTGTCTATTTGCACCTGCTTTTAGCAGGTACCTGGTGTTCTCATATGTAGCAGATAAAATAAACTCAAATTGCAACGTCAGGAATTTGGCAAAAAGCAATCCACCGTTAGCTTACACAATTCTGTGGGTTTTTTTAAAAATCAATAATTTGTTTTGCTTTTTCCAGGTACAGTATTAGGAAATTACTCCAAGCAAGCCAATCTCTTGTTGTTGAGGAGGCAGGAGGGAGGGAGAGAGGGACAGGCAATCTGAACTACTACTGTCCTGAGCAGCTGCTGGGGCAATGATTTACAGTTTCCTGATACAGTAAGTGCAAGGAAGAAGTCCACAAGGTAAAGAGAACGTACAGTCCAAGAAAAATTAGTACAGCTCCCACCTAAGGCTACAAATGAGCAAGAGACTGGGAAATTACAGAGAGCAGGTTGCTCTGGAAGTTATAGCCCAAAAAAGTAACTTCTACCATCATTACAGAAGAACACCAGTGCTCCTTATGAGCCTCGCTAGGCTGATCTAGAAGGTGTTCATTACACATGAGTTTTCCTTAGAAACTACAGGAATTTGTCTAATGAAGTACTTTGGCTGATGAAGTACACCGCCAAAAGTAGGTCCAGAGCTTAGAAATGTTGCTACAGCTTCCAGAATGCCCCAGCCAACCTTCCCAAGCTCTAAAAAAGATCTGAGAACAGTATATTTGGTGCCGTTTTACTATATTTTTAAAAATTTGCTGTGTCCTGGATTCCCCACTACAATAGACAAGGCCAAGGGCTGGCACTTTTAAATCCTACTGACAGATGCCAGAGACCTGCAGTCATCGCTCAAGTAACTGGACTTAAGGCTTCAGTGAGATTCAAGGAGGGAATTCCTAGTCAACATGCCTAGGTTTGGCCCACATGTCACTGAGGAGCCTTTTCAAGCAGAGTTTAGCTGGGCTCTCTGCCCTTTCAGGGCCAAACCTATCAATGAGCCTGCGGAACAGGCGTATGCAAGTCACAAACTGAGAACTCCGTCCCTTTTTCTTTGTCTCACGTCTTTGAATAAATGTAATCCCCCGTTGAGTGCTTTGGAATAAGAGCAGTCCATCAGTACATTTCCCTCTATCATCATCGTCGTCGTCCTCATCATGATGAGGCTTCTCATAAGAGTCCTAAGGCTTGTCACAAGGAGGCACATGGAAGGAAGGAGAGGGAATCGTCTCAATCCTGTCTGCAGCGAGAGGGACCGATTTATTTGGCCTGCGGTGTAGATGTTTGTATTTTTAGTGGTGGGACTTTTAGTGGATGGGGAGTGTTTGGAGAATTTTATGTGTGTGCATGTGTCTGGTCTCTGGGTGTCTGTGAATTTCCTTGAATGTGTATATACTTACAATGACAATAAATTATTATTATTATTATTATTATTATTATTATTATTATTATTATTATTATTATTATTATTATTATTATTATTATTATTATTATTATTATTATTATTGTCAAAGCCCGTTCATCAAGAAAGGCCACGGAAGGGGAGCCGAGATCCTTGCTTTACGAGCACCCACCGTGGTGTTCACGACCTCCAGCACTAACTCCGGCTCCTCCTAACCCTTGCACGGCTGTCCCTCCCACTCGATCTTCTTTCTGGCAGCCCCGCGGAGACGGAGCAGTAGCAGCGCCGGGGCCCCGATCCCCCTTTACCTGGATGCCCTTCTCCCACCGACTCGGAAGTAAACATAAACGCCCCTTCGTCCTCGTTCAGGATGTAGTCGTGCAGGTCTCCCAGCGTCCCATTCATGGTCGAGCCTTGCTTGCTTTCCTTTGCTTTTGAGGAGAAGAAAATTGGGGGGGGGTGAGGAAGAAGGAGAGAGAGAGAGAGAGAGATGGAGAGAGAAATCTCTCGGGAAAGAAGAGCTTCCCGCAGCCGCTGAGGTCGGTGGCCTCCCTCCCGCCCGTCCGTCCGTCCTTCCTTTTAAGGCACAAAGGCTGGGCGTCTTTTTTAAACCCCGGGGGGGGGGCTTCAGGTTACACCGCGCGGGCTGGCGGGCCGGCCGGCTGGCTCGCGCTGTCAAGGCGCGTGGCAGGTATGCGTGCCCGCGCGCGCGCCCCCCTTCTAGGCACCCACGCGGCGGCGTCCAGTCGGCGCTGTCAACCCGCGGCCGGGCCTTTATATACCTCGGAGCTTTCCCCGGGAAAGCGAAACTGCCTCCATCGTCATGTGAGGGCCTTGGACGAGTCCACTTTCTCGCAGCGAGCGGGGGGGGGAGGAGAGGAGGGATAGGCGAGGAGGACGCGGGTGGGTGCGTATGAGCACGCGGGGGAGGCCCACACGGAGGAAAGACCCCCCCTCCATCTCTGTGGACGAGCCCTCTTTTCGGCCGCATTGTGGGGGGGGGAGGGATTTAGGAAAGGGCCGCCGAGGGAGCGGGACACATTCCCAGCAGGGCTTCCCCCGAGGTTTCGGGCTGCGGTTGGGGAGGTGGGTTGCTGAGAGCTGATGCAATTTGCCGAGAGGTTGGGAGCGGCGTTACGTAGCTTCACTCTGGTTGCCCTTGGTTGGGATGGGTGGTTTTTTTTTCCCCCTTCCTGAAACCAAAGAGCTTCTCGCTGACATTTTTTTTCTTCCTCGATGGGAACAAAATCAAAAGTAAAAAAATAATTTTTAAAAAAAGTGGTGGCCTCCTGAAAGACTTTTTTTTAATTTTTAAGGCGAGCTTTCGTGGACAAAAATGTCTGATCAAGTGGATTTGCCCATTAGTGAAAAAAAAAATACAATAGTCTTTCAGGTGCCCACCACGTTTTTGCCTTTTTAATTTTTCTGTTGTTTTCACCTATGATGTTTGCACAGAGTAACACCGTGACCCCTTCTACAGTTTCCTTTTCTGTTACGAAAAAGACAGCTTTGTTGTTGTTGTTTAGTTGTTTAGTCGTGTCCGACTCTTCGTGACCCCATGGACCAGAGCACGCCAGGCCCTCCTGTCTTCCACCGCCTCCCGGAGTTGTGTCAAATTCATGTTGGTTGCTTTGATGACACTGTCCAACCATCTCATCCTCGGTCGTCCCCTTCTCCTCTTGCCTTCACACTTTCCCAACATCAGGATCTTTTCCAAGGATTCTTCTCATGAAATGGCCAAAGTACTGGAGCCTCAGCTTCAGGATCTGTCCTTCCAGTGAGCACTCAGGGTTGATTTCCTTCAGAATGAATAGGTTTGTTCTCCTTGCAGTCCAGGGGACTCTCAAGAGCCTCCTCCAGCACCACAATTCAAAAGCATCAATTCTTCAGCGGCCAGCCTTCTTTATGGTCCAGCTCTCACTTCCATACATCACTACTGGAAAAACCATAGCTTTGACTATGCTGACCTTTGTCAGCAAGGTGATGTCTCTGCTTTTCAAGATGCTGTCTAGGTTTGTCACCGCTTTCCTCCCAAGAAGGAGACATCTCTCAATTTCATGGCTTGCTGTCACCATCTGCAGTGATCATGGAGCCCAAGAAAGTAAAATCTGTCACTGCCTCCGTATCTTCCCCTTCTATTTGCCAGGAGGTGATGGGACCAGTGGCCATGAACTTAGTTTTTTTGATGTTGAGCTTCAGGCCATTTTTGCACTCTCTATCACCCTCATTAAAAAGGTTCTTTAATTCCTCCTCACTTTCTTCCATCCGAATGGTATCATCTGCATATCTGAGGTTGATATTTCTTCCAGCAATCTTAATTCCATTTTGGGATTCATCCAGTCCTGCCTTTCACATGATGTATTCTGCATATAAGTTAAATAAGCAGGGGGACAATATGCAGCCTTGTCCTACTCCATTCCCAATTTTGAACCAATCAGTTGTTCCATATCCAGTTCTAACTGTTGCTTCCTGTCCCACATATAGGTTTCTCAGGAGATAGATAAGGTGGTCAGGCACTCCCATTTTTTTAAGAACTTGCCATAGTTCTTTGTGGTCCACACAGTCAAAGGCTTTTGCATAGCTAATGAAGCAGAAGTAGATGTTTTTCTGGAACTCTCTGGCTTTCTCCATAATCCAGCGCATGTTAACAATTTGGTCACATGTTCCTCTGCCCCCTCAAAATCCAGCTTGTACTTCTGGGAGTTCTCGGTCCACATACTGCTGAATCATGCCTTGTAGGATTTTGAGCACAACCTTGCTAGCGTGTGAAATGAGTGCAATTGTAAAAGACAGCTAGAACCTTCAATGATGCTGCTGGTGATGGCGATTACTCATTAGAGGGTTAGATCCCTCTTTTTTACCTTTTGGTTATAGAATTGTTTCAGTTAAATAATTAATAAATATAACGTAACTGCCCTGTTTCCCTGAAAATAAGATCTAACCTGAAAATAAGCCCTAGTAGGATTTTTCGGGATGCTTGTAATATAAGCCCAACCCCCAAAATAAGCCCTAGTTAAGTGAAACCCTGCCCTCCATCATTGTGCATCAACCGGAAGAAGATGACATTATAAAATAAAACATCCCCTGAAAATAAGCCCTAATGTGCTTTTTTGGAGCAAAAATTAATGTAAGACCCTGTCTTATTTTGGGGGAAACACAGTAATAGTATAATAATGTAGAGTATGCTTTGCCTTTTCGCCCCCAAAAATATGCTCAGTGGGTTAACAAGTTTTTTAAAAGATTAAAAACAAAAGCTTGATTTAAAGACTCAATGTAAATACAAATTATGCAGTGTGTTCATTTTAGAAGAATCCTCCTACACAGACACATTTGGAGAATGTGGATCCTTCCAAAGGACATTACCACAAATAGCTATCTCCAGCCTTAGGGAACTCCAAAGTTGTAGAAGTATACAAAAAAAAATGGTGAAAATAAAAGTTATGGAATATTTACTTCTACATGGAGAAGGGGATGAAGGAACATATAACAGAATATTCTGGAAGAGAGTCTAGATGGCCATCATTCCACATTGCAATATATTCTTGTAGATCTCACTTATTAAGATTTTTTTCAATGGTGAAATACCAGATACCAGCATGTTCAGAGGCTTAGTGAGGGCAGTGGGTCAGATGTAGTGGAATCTCTGCAGGTTTTTAGTAGTTGATCTGTTGGTGTTGTTCCTTAGCCTAAAGCCCAAACTACATGTTGTTGTTGTTGTTAGTCAAGTTAATTTTAACTGATGGCAACCTTTTCCAGGGATTTCTAGATATATTCAGAATAATGGAGTGCCTTCTGTCTTCTAATATGAGACAATATATTTTATTCATCATTAAAAATAATCTCCAATTAAACCTCATGGTAACTGTCTTTTAATCCATGCCTAGACCCTTAGATCAGATAAAATGTATCTGTCTTCCCAGTGTTTGGATCCTCAATTTGGCCTAAAATGTAAAACAACTGAATACTGCTGGCATTACATCAAAAAGAACAGTGCTCTTAATAGAAGTTAATTTCCACAGAAATACCCATAAATGTCATGATTAACTTGCCCAGATTTTGCAGGTTGCTGTATGTTACAGAAAAGAGTAGCTTTGTTTTTGTTTTTCTCACAAGCCCTTACGGATAACTTTTTTCTCAAGATCTCCACACTCTGAAGTATGCAGAAGAAGAGTCTTTTTCAAATAGTTCTGAGCATCTAAAACAGCTGTTGGTGGAAAGCACAGTGATTCCCAATGTGAGTATAAATACATTCTTTTAGATGGAGTTTTATGATTCCATTTCCAGATCTACACCACCATTAGGTAAAGTGAGATAGTTTCATCAGGAAGGAAAATCCTTCTGATAGGCGCTCCTCAGTTCTTCCTGGATTCCACCACTGTTCTTTCTTGCAGAACAGAGATGTGTGTCCTACATTGCAGTTCCTGCATACCTTAACCTTGCCCATTGCCTCATTTGCAACAGAAGCTACTGCCTTATTGCCAATCAGGGAGTTAAATTCAGCTGCCAGTCAAGACATCTTTCTGTACATGGATTGGAGAAAGAATGCCATTTTATTTTGCTAGCTATCGTGTTCCAAAAGATCTCCTGTATGGAGAATTAGTACAAGAAAGCACCTCAGAGGGAGACCACAGCTGTGATATAAGCATATCTGCAAGTGGGATCTGAAGGCCTTAGGAATGGACCTCAACAGATGGGAAGCCTTGACATCTGAGCGTTCAGCCTGGAGGCAGGTGGTGCTTCACGCCCTCTCCCAATTTGAAGAGACCCTTGTCCAGCAGGCCAAGGCAAAGAGGCAGTCACGAAAGCAGCAAAATCAGAGAGCTGGACAGGGGACAGATTGTATTTGTCTTCAGTGTGGAAGGGATTGTCATTCTCGAATTGGTTTTCTCAGCCACACTAGACGCTGTTCCAAGACCTGTATTCAGAGCATGTTACCATAGTCTCTTGAGACTGAAGGATGCCTATTACTATCATGTTCCAAACCAAATACAGTACAGGCAAGAATCCTATTACTGTTTTACTGCTTACCATTGCTAATTGTCAGAAATCAACAAGATACTAGAGTGTGTCTTAGTCACATGGCAGTTGTGTGCCTAGTTGTGCAGTGGAGATGTGCACTGGCACCTCGTCAATTAGCCACAATTAGCAATTCTGAGATACACAAATTGTATGCAAACAACAACAGAATTTTTGACTTTCACAATATTTTTCCAAACCATATCTACAGAACCATTTCTGTTGTCTAACGAGGAAATGACTGCAAGATGTATCTCGATAACAATGTCTCTTTCCATTCCTGGTTGATGTGACTGATGATCATCTGTGGTTAACAAATAGTACTATTCCATATAATCCTGTTTTTCTCTTGTGTAGTGCCTCCACTTCTGCATTATTGGAGTAACATGGGCAGCTTAGGAATGTTATTGTTTAGACAACAACTTTCAGAGTCCTTTAAATTGAGGATTCTCAGTGTTGCAATTTAAAAAAACTGTCATTTTACATGTGGGAAGCAGCTCCTGTGTGCAGTTACTAGTTTTTATAACTCAGCCCTTAGGTCAGCATTCAGAGTTATAAATGAATTCAGGCAAAATTTAATTAAATGTATACATAATAACTTCTACTTTTTCAGGTTCCTCAGGTTTGTCCTCTCTGATCACTGAAGCAGATTCCAACATTTCTATACTTTGCATTAATTCAAACCATCATGGTTAGATGTCAGTTAACTGTTGCCATTCTTTTCCTATGATATATAACTGGAAAATGTTACAGTTCCTCTAAAAGGGTCTCGACCAGCCAACAAAATCTTTGCAGGTGACGTTTAGGCTGCTGTGGAATGTTGTCAAACCAAACTTGCAAGGAAATCATTAAAGAAAACAAGATATATGGATATAGCACTCAAATCAGTCGTCAAAACTGTAGACGCAAGGAGCGTGGATTATGCCAATTGTGTAGTTTGGTGCATCTCTGCTTTTTACTTTGTGGGAGAATATTTGCAGGCAATTAAATTCTGCTAATTCATTTTATATTCGCCAGAAGAAAACCCATTTTTAGGCAGTTATTTTCCCCACTTTGCTTGGTATCTCAGTTTTAATCATACATGCTGACAATGATGGTAGGTTTTGACCCTCAAGAGAGGAGATGGTCTTTTCTTGAGCCGTCTTATAAAAACAAAAGAATCATGCTGGATAATACCGAGACCTACCTACTCTGGCCATGCTGCACTGGCTGCCCATCCATTTCCGCATTGACTTCAAAGTGTTAATGCTTACATATAAAGCCCTAAACGGTTTAGGACCTCGATACTTGGCGGAACGCTTACTCCCAACTAGTTCTACCCGTGTCACCCGCGCAAGCCAGGAGGTGAGGCTGAGGAGCCTGACACCAAGGGAGGCCCAGAAAGAACTAGAAACCGGGCCTTCTCAGCGGTGGCTCCTTGTCTCTGGAATAACCTACCTCCAGAGATTCGCGCTGCACCCTCGCTGGGTACTTTTAAGAACCAACTCAAAACATGGATGTTTAGGCAGGCCTTCCCTTCCAGTTAATTCCTGTCCTCTTTCCTTTTTTCTCTCTCTCTTTATTTGATTTATTTTTATTTTTCCCATCTTATAGAATCATCTAATTAATTAATTGTTATAAATTTTTTAGAACTTGTTATCATTTGTTGTAAGCCGCCTAGAGTGGTTGAAATGACTAGATAGGTGGGGTATTAAATAAATAAATAAATAAATAAATAAATAAATAAATATAAATATAAATATAAATATAAATATAAATATAAATAAATAAATAAATAAATAAATAAATAAATAAATAAAATTAAACATTCTGTTCACAAAGTGGCCAGCCTGTTGCCTATGGGAAGAATCCCAGCCCAATGAGTGTAACTGCTCTGTCTGTCTTGCACTTCCCACATCTCGCATACAGAGGCAAATGATGGTTGCAGTGATGGTGATAATGGATTGTCATGTCAATACCAATTCATGGCATCCCTTTCCAAGGTATACAGTACTCAAAAGTGGTTTACTATTCAAACTCTAAATTTCAGGATTCAGTAGGATGGAGACAGAGCACTTAAAAGTTGTCTTGATCTGCTATAACTATATAGGTCAGAGATAGCAAACCTATGGCACGTGTGCCACAGCTGGCATGCGGAGCCCTCTCTGTGGGCACGCAAGCCATAAGTCACGGGATCACTAACCCCAGCAGCCAAACATGAGGAGGTGGCTGCATCTGCAGTACTAGCACCCCGACAGGTGGTGGGCCAGGATCCAGAGCAGCTGGCGCTGGCGGGCTGACCAAGCTATAGGCAGGGCAAGGTTGGACACGACTGGAGGTGGATCTGGACTGGAGTCTGCCACCACTTCTGCTTCCATTGCCACCCACTGGTGTCCCCCCCCCCCAAGTTTGAGCACTCAGGATCAAAAAGGTTTGCCATCACTGGTCTAGACACTCCCTGGACACTCCCTCCGGAACCTGGTCATCTAAAGCTATGGATCGGTCAATGTAAATTCTTTTTCTGTGTCAGTTTACTTCTCAAGTAGCTACCTATAATTTTCAAATATAGGAGAGTTTTCCTTTAGTTTCATGCAGATTATGCAGTTAATACCAGCCTAAAAGTATGCTCAGTTGTTTTTTCCTCTGAAGGTTGCTGCTGAAAGAATAATTTCCTGGGAATCATTCCAAGGATTTGTTAAGTTTAGTTAGCAAATGATCTCTCACAGATTGAGGACATAAGATGTATTGCATACACTCATAAATAGGGAGCAATCCATCTCTTATAAATACAGATGCTTGGTAGCCTACTAGAGGGCAGGAAATGCAAACCTACCAGTTTGGCACATTCCTGTATTATCTCAAAATGCAATATATTTAATCTTAGAACTGAAGAGTTGGAAGTGATCCTATGGATCATCCAGTCAAGGAGGCACAGTGGAGTGTCAAACTTCCAACCTCTGGCTCTACAGCCAGATACTTAAACCCCTGAGCTATCCAGCAGTTGTTCAATTGAATCAATGTGCCTGTTCACCATGTATATGGTAATCCAGTTGTGTGCATGTATATGTGAACCAGGGTTGGTTATGGTTCATTTTGGTACTGATAGTCTCCCTCTGGATTGAACACAGTGGCATGTTGACCCTGCACACGGTGACCAGGTTTCCAGAATTTGCCTGGAGAATGAAATGTGGCAGGTGTCCTTGCAGGTATTTTTCTGGAACCTTTTTGTAATCACAAGGTCTCTTGGCATGGTTGTTTTGGAGACCTCTTCTGCTGACATCCTAAGCTCCAAACAGAATATTTGATTTGGCTTTTCACCCTGACTCTTCAGTTTGTTAAATATTTGTAAAACAGGACAAAACTGCACTTCACCAAATAGTGGGTAGTGATGCCATTCTTCTCATTTAAGTAAAGAAAATTACTATTCTCTAATATCAATTTTATTCTGCAAGACACTGAGCTGTCTTCAGTAAGAATTAAGCACGCTTTGTCCGGCTTTTTTCAGGAATATTTTGAGCTAAAAAGACAAATTTGGAAAAATCAAGATTTTAGGACAATTTATGTTCATTTTTTTGTTTTTGTTTTGTTTTTGAGGTCGCCATGCTGGTTGTGAGATTTGGAGAACTATATTCAGGAAACAACAAAAATAAGAACATTTCCTATCTGTTTCAATTCTGTTGAAATATTCAGGAAATAATATGTTTAGAGCTAAACTAAATGCTCTATAGGTCCTTGAGATAAAGCCCACGCAACATTTCTATGGAGAATTAAGATTAAGATTTGTCACAGGAACTATCTGTCTCTGAAAGGCAGCTTGGACAGGTGAAATCTCCATTTAGAGCTGCTACTGGTGTTAGTTCAAGGTTCTTGGTTTCATTTGATTTTTCATAAGCAATTACTTTCTATGAAGTGGTGTCTCTTATTGAAGGAAGTCAGGGAATTATCTAGTAATGTCGATTATAGCACAGGGGAAACAATCACTTTGGAGAAGCAAGTTTCCAGCATCACAGTGGTGAGATAAAGATTTGTGCTGCCCTACCAAAAAGTATCTGCCCTTCTCCTCAACGACTCTTCTCTGTACTATTGAAAATATAAATTAACTGTGAAGATGTATAGTGAACATAGTGTGGGACCCCTGCCCTCCCTCCCCACAACCTTATTTGAGTCAGGTGGCCTCAGGGAGCAGGTACAAAATCCTTAATCCTTGACATCAACGGATTCTCAATTGAAGCACCAGCTGGAGATTTTTCACCCACAGCTTTGGCCGGGGACACTTTCTTGTGTAGGAAAATCTCCTGTGCATTGTATTGAGGTAAGCTGTTCTAGCAGATACATTAAGTAGATAAGAACCCTAGAATAGTAGCCATTTTAATAAAAATCTATGATCTGCCCAATGGTCCACCTACAGTATGTTTATTATACATTCAAGAATCATGTAATATTTAAAATAACATGAAACAATAAAAAAAGATACAATTAAAACCAGTAAAAACAAGAGCAGCAGCATTACAGGAAAAGTCTTGTGTCAAAGCACAGAATGTTCTGGTAAGGGGAAAGCTTCCTAAAATACCTGCCAGGAAATGTTGGGCAACAAATGAGCAGAACGTCATTTTACAATGTGAGGATTATATCACTAGTTAAGTGAGCTGAAAGAAAGTGCTAAAAGTTATATTGATAAGTCTCAGGCAGGGAACAGAACAAAATAAACAGCAGATTTTTATAATATAACTTTTTTAAAGCTCATGGCATGTCTATGAGCAACAGTGACAGAGGAAAGCTTTTGTGAGATTACTTAACAGCAGTACTTTGTCCTGTCCTGCTCCAAATGAGAATGGAAAAACAGAGTGGCAGGGGCAATGGCCAGGCGTTGTAACAACATGACCTATGTTAATAAACAACAGATAATGACAGAGCGGATGCCAGTCTGGTCCAAGATGGTCTCTTGACCAAGGCAGAGCACCAAATGGTGTCCTGGTTGACTATGGGTACACTACAGTGCTTAAAGGCACCCTATTTATTTTGCCATGTCAAAATCCCACAAACACCTCCCTTCTTCCAAGTAACACAAATACAACAGCAGATTAATTGCTTATCATTTGGTGCCCTTTTCATAATGTCCCGAATCTGCTACTTTAGCCTCGCTATGGCTTTTTTGGTATAGCTCGCCCTGACTGGGAAAGAAAAAAAGGTCTGGTATATCAGCTGATCAATCCTGGATATTCCTCTTGAGGTAATCCCCCTTTGGTGACACACCAGTAATGTTTCTGACTGGAGACTGGGATTCTATTAGAGACAAGGTGGTCAGGATTATTTTAACCCTTTTTTAAAAGGGGCCTCCAATATTTATTGTCATTTTTGCTTGTTAAATTTCTATTGCTCCCCTTCCTCTGGTGAGCTCAAAGTAGCATACATGGGTCTGATCAGCCCTCTGTATCCCCACAATGCCCCTATCAGGCAGGTCAGGTTGATAAAAATGTGACTTGCCCAAGGTCACCCAGTGAGTTTCACCGCCAAGGATTTGGAAGTCCCCTTCCAACACTCTGACTACACCACACAGTTTCTGTACTGTGCTGCACTGTATTGTGTTGTATCTGTGGAATTAATCCATCTGTGCGAAGGTGGCTGAGAACATAAACTGATTAGTCAGAATATAGGGACTCCCCAACAGCCACCCCCATACCCAGTTATTGGGGCACTGCTGATATGGATTTGGGAGAGTTAGCCATCCCAAGCCATGGCTTCTAAGCACATTCTAAGTCCTGCCATCCCATTTCCTTATGAGGATGGAGTCAATGTGGAGACTAGGAAAGGTTTTTAGTTGTTGCTGTTTTTTACTGTAACTCCCAGTCCGAAAAACAAAACAAAACAAAACAAAAAAAAAACCTTTTGAATTCTCTAGAAATGAGAGCTGAGCCCAGAACCAGCCTTCAGATTTGAACAGATTGCATAGGGCATCCTTTCACCATACCATCATATAGTCCAAAAAGCAGGAGAGAAGGAGGGAAGAACCATTTCCAACTTCACTGTTTCCTATAGGCATATATAAGACTTTGAGACATGGAGGGAATTCTTCTTCCCATCCTTTCTGTTTACTTCTTTCCCAGTGCGATTATTTAATTTGTAACCCCTGTGGTCTGTGAAGGGGAGTTGCCAAAAATGCAGAATTAAAACAAGGAGTACAACAAAACACATTTCACAGATCTACATGCACAAGTTGGTGCTAGCATTGGTTGTGAATGTTCTCTAAGTGTGTGCACAGACAGTGACATAGTTGTTTTACCTGCTGTAAGCCGCCTTGGATCCCCATGGAGAGAAAGGCGGCATATAAATAATTTAAATATATAAATACATAAATAAGGATCACACTGGAGTGTGGCAGAAAGGGTGGCTTCAGGAATGCAGACTTAAAAGGGACCTTCTAAAGCAGCCCTTTCGTTTGGCCCTGATCACACCAGCCCACTCCGAAAAAAGAGCAGCCCTGCCGCTGGACCAAAAAGGTCTAGACAAGGGATGGAAGAGGGTCAGGCTGGTTTGTGACCTGCAATACATGATCTGGTCGCTAGTAAATTAGAGTGAACCAGATTGTACCATCAGAGTTCCCGAAATGCAATTTAAATGATTGTCTGATCGCATCCTAAGAAAGAGGTGGAGTCACTTGTGGCCTTTTAGTTATTTTTGGACCTCACCATCCGTCACCCCTTGCCATTTGCTGTGTTGACTAGGGCTGATGGGCCTTGCAGTCCATCAACATCTGAAGGGGCACAGGTTGTCTGCTCCTATTCCAAATGCGATTATGATGGTGTCAACAAACCTTTTACTTTAGCTGAGCTTGCGTATTGTTGTGATGAGTGAACATATTCTAAAGTGTGCTACTATTATAAGTTACTAACAGTGGTTTCATTTGCAAATTTCCAGTTAACAGCTAAATAAATAAATCCGCCCATCCTATTCCTTTTCTTTATTTTTGTTTCTCACCAATACAGACTCGAATGGCAAAACCAACATTGTCTGAGATAAGAATGAACCCAAGAGGTGTGTTACTGTGGAACCAATAGCCGTTTGGGAGGTGGAGTAAAAATGAAGAGGAATGACTGGACAGCTTCTTGCTACACGCCCAGAAACTCCTACAAGACAAAGCCACAAGGCACTGGAATTCCTTGGCACCTGAATGTTATTTAATCCTGTGATTTATTGCATGTCTGCTTTCATTGCTTGACTCCTCTTGTTTTCGGTCTGCCACTTTTTCCACATGCAGATCTTCTGTCAATCAAAGCTCTTGCTCCTGAGGCACCAAAGGGATGTGTTTTATTTAAAAAGAAAGCATAGTATTTGTCTACAATACAGTGCAATCAAACAAGGTCTTTTGCATAATGGATACAATAACAGATTGGGACTCAGGAGACTTGGGTTTGAATCCTCACTGAAATATGGCAACACACTGGGGGTGGCAATGGTAAAGCCACTCCTTAAATATCCCACATACCTTGAAAAGACGATTAGGGGCACCATAAGTTGGACAAGACTTTGCAGCACTAACTCTAATTCCCATTTGCTAACTCTAATTCCCATTTGCCCCAGCAAGCTTGACCAATGGTGAGGTGCAAGGAAAGAGGTAGTTGATCAATATTTGGAAGACTGGGTGTTTACCACTTGTGGCTTAAATAGATACTAAGCAAATCTACATTAATAGCTTCTCACATGGGAACAATTCAAATACTCAGTGTACATTATATACAGTATATTCAGCAGAGGGCACAAGATTCTGTATATTGCAAAATCTTTAATCTGAAATAAAGTGTGTGCACTTAAATGGCTATGTAGTAGTTACCTAGCTGTGTTAGTCTGTTGTAAAGGAAATAGTCATGTACACCTATAAAACTAACTAGGTTTTTTTCCATACACTTTCATGTCTCTACATTTATTTAGATGATTTGAGTGGTTGTGTCTGTAGGTGGACTATAAAACGCTTAAACAGCTGGGTCAATAGACCTTTCGACTATTGGTGTAAGCCACAGATGACCAAAGTGCAGATTTTGTTTCATTGCATCTCCCAACACTCCTCACCACTGGCTGATCAACTAGGACTGGTGGGAGTTACAATCCAACACATCTGAACTAGAGATGGGCCCAAACTAGCAAAATGGTGGTTTATCTTGGTTCGTGGTTTGCCTAAGTCCACAAACCATGAGGCACAAATTTGTTTTTTCCCCCCTGAAAAATTGCGGATAGGTTATTGGTTTGTCAGCCCTATAAAAGGGCCCTCCAGGCACCTAGAGACACTCAGTGCTCCCTCTCTCTTCCCAGTGCCCGTCACCTCCTCACCTTTTACCTCCACGACTGCTGCCATCTTGAAAGGCAGCCCGCGTGCCTCTGCAAATATGTGTCCACCTCTCAGCTGTTCCAAAGGTGGGAAGAGGGGGAGGCTCAGCTAAGACAGCCAGTTTTTTTTCCTTTTTTTAAGAGACAGCCACCAGGGTTAGGGTTCGGGTGCCTCAGTTGAGAGGCAGACCTATGTGCAGAGGCAACCCTGGGCTGCTTCTCAAAAAATATATATTTTTAAATGATTAAAAAAAGAGAGGCAGCTCCAGGGTTTTTGTTTGTTTTGTTTTGTTTTTGACAGTCATCAGCTCAAAATATACTGTGTATGTAGAGAGATATAGATGGCAGCAGCCTGGCTGGCTCCCGCAGGCTGGCTGCCTCTGCACATGCGCCGCCTCTCAGCTTTCTCAGCTTTTAAGATGGCAGCAGTGGTGGAGGAGGCAGCAACAGCAAAAGGTAGGGAGGTGACTGGGGGAGTGGGACGGGCCAGGGGCAGTGGGTGTCTAGGGTGGCTTTCATAAAAATATATTTTAAAAAAATGAGACGAATCAACAACTTGAAAATGGCTAAAACTTCATCAGTTCATATTTGTCAGAGTCATCGTGTTCGACAAACACAAATTGACGAATTAGCAACAAATTAGCAATTTTTGATGAATTTTCTGGTTCTGTTTTTGCTTCGTGCCCATCTGTAATCTAAACAGCCACACTTTGTCCAGCTGTTGATATAAGCCCATTTCATCCTAATAATGATTCTACAAGCCATAGGGAAGGCTATAGCAATGTCAGGCTTATTTCTATATCTAGCTGCATGTACATCCCACAAAATCTGTGTAAATTAAGCTGTTATATGCAGTTTGTTGCATGTTAAGTAATGAGCTCCTAATGACTATTACATTCTGCCATTATGGTCAGTTGTCATGTGCTGAGAGCTCATTTTGTAAATCTGTGTTTTGGACCCTGTAATTGATGTGTCACACAACAACACATTGGGTAGAAGCCTCAGTCTCCCATCTAAGTAATGGGAGTAATACTGACATATTTCAGAATTCTTGTGAGGACAAGAGACCATCTCCAAAGCATTGCATTAGCTGCAATTGATGGAAATGTGTATCGGCTGTCATGTCTGCTCTGTGCAGCTACCAGCATTGACTTCAGTGGTATTCAGATGTGAGTGAATCACAGACCAGAACTCTTGACACATCCCTCTATATCTTTTTAGCTTGATTATGTAGTTTCCTTTTCTCAGGCCTTAAAGACAACTTCCTTGTCCTGCTCCACAGATGAGACTGAAGAATCTACCTCAGCCTCTTTAAAGATTACAGATACCTTTGTCACAGGGCAATACCACAGGGGTTCTGTCGCATGTTTTGGGGTTTCAGCTGACTTTATCCCTTTGCTGAGACCTTTCTATAGCTTAGGGGGCAGTGGGAGATATTCAGGGTCCTGATTGCTCCTCACTGAATTTGCTGTTTCCACCTGTGGCCTACATAGGATTGAGTTTTCATACTTTGATTTACCTCAGACTTACTTGGCTCAGTGCAACTTACTGTAAACATGTCATGTTCTAGCTTACAGTCTCCTAACCTGACTGACTTCAACCTGATTTGCCTTTAACCGAATCTGCTCACCTTTGCTCACCTCTTGCTTTGTTGTCCCCAAACCTTGACAGAACAGGATATTAACCATGTAATGTGTTACTGTTTACACTGAAGTCTACTTCATGTTTAAAGAAGCTTCATTTAATTTCACAGGACACTGACCATAGCTTTTCCTTACCATCTGAAAAGAACAGAGGTGTGCAGGGAAGGGCGGTGATCCCTGCGTTGTAGGGGTAAAACATCTTAGATCCTTAAGCAGTCACAGGTAGCTGTGTGTCTATAGGGTTGCCAACTAATTCATATTTTTTTGGTCTAAGATGAGAAGGCTCTGCCAGGTAATAGGGTAAGAAGAAAGAATGAATAAACCACATAGCCTGTAATTCCACCCCCGCCCCCCAGCCATTCATGCCATTATTGTTAGGCAAGTAAATGGTTGTACACTTAGGAGTGGATAATGGTTGTCCCAATGAATGCTTTGGATTGTAAATCTCATAATCCCTCATTATCAGCCATGCACGGTGTGAAGTCCCAAATATATGGAGGCCCAAAGGCGTCCAGAGCTGCTTCCCTGACCATGCATTGAACAAAGTAGCCACTGTCGACACACAAAGAGGCAGTAGAATCATTTCCATTTATTTCTCCTCACATTGGGCATGTCTACTCATCCATAGGTTCATCTCACCTCTGTGGGTAGGATATAACATTTAATCAACACATATCCATATAAATCCTGGTGTGTATAGCCCCATTAGCAGGCCATCTGATGAGGTCTGCAAGTTATCAGAATTCTGTCTCCTGTTCATGCATCAGCTGTATGAATCACTCAGTACTTAGAAATGATGTGGGGCCCACCATACACTGACTTTATCCATCTTTTACAATATAGGAACAACACTTCATTTTAGCTGTTGTGCAGAAAAAATCTTACAGTGTGCAGCAATGTGAAAGAGGACCATAACTGTGATGGCAGAGATTTGCTCAGTCTACATGAACTTCTAATATGCAGTATCATGTTCCTACTTGCTAAGTCATCTTGAAATGGAGCGGGAAAGCTATGAGGCCGGAAGATGCTGGTCCAGAAAGGAAACTGGGTGTTCTGCAGGACTGTGGAAGGCAAGAGAGTGAAGATACTCAAAAGGCTCAAGTGTCTTAAAGCTCATTGACTCCTCTTTAGAAACAGCTGGATGTCAGGGAAAGGACTAGTGGAAGAACTATAAAGTCTGGGTGTGCTAAATGCATAATTTTTGTGGGAGACAATGTAGAAGTTCACCTCTCACCCATGCTGTATATCAAGGTTCCTCAAACCTCTGACAAATGGACCACCTGCAATCTTGCCTCTGCCTGCTCCCTGTTGTGAAGGTGGCTAATCTATCGGACTGGACTAGTGGTGACCCACAGTCTGTCTACCTGGAAAAGGGCAGGCTTAGGTGGTCCAGCCCCAGCGCTTGCTTCCTATTACCCTTCACCTGCAGATGGTTGGGACGTGTAATTCCCATTGGCACAAGTGAAGTTAACAATATCAGTTCTTTTAAAATGGAGAGAAAGAGGCAGCAAATGCAATATTATCTTTGGTTTGGAAACCATTTTCTGGGCCAAAAAAAATGCAGTACTTCAGCAAGATTCGCTGTGTATTACTTTTGATATATAGCACAGGAAACTGTACATACGTTTCTTGTGCCATATAAAAAAGATTTCTAAAAGGTCTAGTTGGTTACACTGCTTGATTTAGTTTGACCTTATTCTGGGCCTACTTTCTGTTTCTGTTATACCTCCTTCAGCTCTAGTAGGGTGGCAACAGCTGTGAGGGGCATATTACTATCAACCAAGCATTTACAGTGGCTGCAGAAGGGATCTCAGGTTTAGCTAAATAAACCTGCAAGAGTTATTTGGGGGAAAGGATGACAGAAAAAAAACCCTGTTTCTATAAATATATAAATGCATATATAAAAAGCAATGCCAATCACATTCCTTCGGATTTAACCCGGTCACCTTAGGGATTTAAAAATAAATTTCTCTCATGGATTGTTCCCTACTACCATAATGGGCCCAATTATACTATGTTTTATCCCTCCATTTCGGTATGCTTTATTTTATTTCAAAATATCACAAAAAGGGCATTTTGTGGCCAGTTGTACTTCAATTAGCTGATGCAGAAACAAAACCTCAAACCCCTAAAATGCTTCTAGTGTATTTGGAGGCTAAATGTGTAGTCCATAAAATCTCAGTTGTAGCTTTATGCTGCTACAATAATTACAAGGGAAGAGAAGATAACATACCAGGAATGATTTGCAGTCGACGATGGATGGCTTGCCAAATCTGCCAACACCCTACTAGTTTCTACCAATCTGAACCATGACTCATTAAATTAAGAATAAAACAAAAGCCTTGCTGAATGAGACCAAAGCTCTACTTTTGCCACAGTTTTGCTTCCATGGAGTTCGTCAGATTTTTATAGGACACCCATCAACAGGGTGTGAGCACAGGAGCCCTCCATTCGCCCCAAGGACTGGTTTTCAGATGCATAGCACTCCAAGACTGGAGAAAATATATACAAATACTCCATTCTGGCTCAAGCTCTTTATACTAGGCTCAGAAAAATATGCATGAAGCAAATATTTCTGACATTAAAGACCTGGCAACATTGGATCCAATCACAATATCAGCTGAGAGGACAACAGAGAGGGCCAGCTGAGTGTGGTTCAGTTCTACTTGCCACATGCCACAGGAGTCAGCTTTCTGTTTAAGAGCATCCAGCAGTTAGGTTACGTTGTCAGTCTTTTAGATAGCAAATAAACAGGCAAGAACTATCTTATACAACCTGTTTTTATTTTCAAAGAAGTGGGAAAGAATCTACCTCTTAAGGGCATTAACTCACTTTATCTGTTAGCCCCAAACATCTTGATGGAGGTTCATTCATGTTTGGAGTAAGCTTTGAAGTCTTCAGAATTGGGACCAGCAAATGGGGAAAAATGCTTTATCAGAATGTCAGCTCCTCCTCTTCATCCTCAGACTCAGTTATAGTAGTAAGTGCATACTAGAAGATGGAAAAAGAAAGAGGGCAGAAAAAGCTAAATTAACTGTCATGATTACTGGGACTTATATCAAGACTACAAGCTTCTACTGTATTCAGTCAGTGCTTCACAGAAGTTCCTCACCCACCCACCGGACTTAATTAAGTTCAACACCTAGTACATTTCAAGTTCAACTACAGAAATAATGTTCTTTTTTAAAAAAAACTTGACTATCTGCAAAGAACTAAAGCCATTTTATCATTATAGAATAAAAGGGCAGGAACCCTTTCACATTTTCTTTTTTTCTTTGAGGCAAAGGGATTTGGGCCTTTGGACAAGAATATTTAGTAGACTGCATTATTTTCATAATATTGAGTCTAGATACATTTTCACCGTTTACAGTGGGGTCTTGACTTGAGAACTTAATCCGTATTGGAAGGCGGTTCTCAAGTCAAAAAGTTCTCAAGTCAAATCTGCATTTCCCATAGGAATGCATTGAAAACCATTTGATCCGTATCTGCTCTTTTCCGTCCATAGAAACTAATGGGAAGCTGCTATTCCGCCTTCGACCACTAGAGGGGGATATTTTGTTTCTTTTTTTCTTAGGTCAATAAAGGTTCAGGGAAGGCAGGGAAAATACAGTCCAGGCAGTACAAGTACCAGGCAGTCCGAAGACTGTCTCCCAATCCACTCTCTAAACGCTGGGTGGAGTGAGGAAGCAGACAGGCACCTTTTTCACTGGCCAACAGTTAACTGAAAGTTCACATTTTGCACTTTCCCTGCCTCCCACGTGGGTTTTTTTCAGTTCTTAACTCAAATCTAAGTACTTAAGTCAAGTCAATATTTTCCTGTGAGAGTGGTTCTTAAGTCAAAATGTTCTTAACTCAAGTCGTTCTTAAGTCAAGACCCCACTGTACCTCTCTTTGTTTTAAATCAATTTTACTGCCATAGATTTTCACTAAAAATATTGTGAACTGTAATTTGGTAACAGTGCTGGTAGTTCTCTATCAGCTGGCCCTGACCTTCCCCAGACTGATGTAGTTTCCAGAGTTTTCTGGAAAATGGGATCTCTGTAAGGTGACCATATGCTCCAGAATCAGATTTCTAAAATCATCTACAACACACAAATATTCCTTAGCAGACATGTCAATTTACTCTTGGCAGTAAATTATGTGAAAACCACTGACAGAGGTAGCGGAATTTTACCAGGTTTTTCCCAGGTGGTGATAACCGGCAGAGTTCCCTGTGAAGTGCAGACACAGTCAGCAAACACTCTTGTAGCAGAAATACTTGGTTTACATGCAGAATATTTACAGATATTTACAGCTTCAGTCCTTGTTCTATACACGGCAGTTTCACAGTCACAGAGCCTTAAATCAGTGTCACAGTCCAGTAAATAGTCATATACTATATAGTCAGTCCGTTCAGCCAGAGTTCCACTCTCCAAGCACGTAGGTACGGCTTCCTCTGTACTCTCAGGCATGGCTCCACGACTACAGCACTTCACGACGATACAGCAACAATCCATCAACAACCCAACAGCAACCCACACTGTTGTATTCTAGGTCTCCAACTATATACTAAAGTTAACCAATCATAGCCACCCTTCTGGTACATTCTAACACAGCTGTCTACACTCATGTTTGGGTCTCCTTTACAGTGCTGTTTCTTACAATTACTTACTGTCTTTGTGCTTAAACTGCATTTAAAAATTTCAGGTTTATTCAAACCCTGTCAATCTCCTCCAAATTGTTAAATGCTTTACATATACACTTTTAAATTGTTTTTTACCATTATCATCCATGTTACAGTACATTTCCACACTTTTACATCTTACATTTCACATTTATACATTTCACTGCATTCCTAACATTTTCATTTCATTCTCAGCATTGTACATGCCTTTTCATACACTTTGAGCCTTTTCCGAGAATTCCTTTCATTCTCCAGTACTTTATTACACTTATCCTGCCCAGACTTAGGCAACTTATATTTATTTTTATTTTTCACAGGCTCTTCTATATTCACACAATGAAATGTTTCAGGTTTATACCTTTCAGGTTGTCTGCGTTCCCTTGCAGATCTCCTCGGTAGCGCTCTCTCCTCCTCAGGAGTTTCCTTTTGCACTAGCGTAGATGGGGCTTTACTATCTGACTGAAGCTCAACAGGTTCAACTTCTTCCTTCATTCCCTGTTCTGGGTGTGAGCTCTCCTCCTCACTGTCTTCACTCTCATGCATGTCATGTGTGTGGATGATTGTTTCAGGTGGTAAACTTATTTTATCCCAGTAGGCATGCTCATTAAATGTTGCACTACTGCTGATTACAACTTTATTAGTGTTGGGTACAGCAAACCTAAATGCTTTCCTGTTCTGCTGAAACAGAACAGTACATTAGTACTGTACTAGAAAGTACATTAGTTTTGCCTTCCTCTCACCCTTTCTCCTGGTCTCCTCAGGTATGTGCACCCATGCAGGTGACCCAAACACATTCAGGAATTTTAAATTTGGCTTCCTTCCCGTCCAGATAGTGTAAGGTATGTTGTTAATGCCACTATGCCAAAGTATATTTAAATAAAAGTTTGCGCATAAAATCGCTTTACCCCAGTAGTGGTTTGGTAACTTACTCCCTCTCAGCATGGCCTCTGCCATATTTTGGAGTGTTTGGCCTCTCCTTTCTATGAAGGCATTCTGTGTTGGAGTGTAAGGTGCAGATTTTCTGTGACTTATACCATGCTCTTTCAATATTCCCTGAAACTTAGCATTGGTGAATTCTGTACCATTGTCAGTTTGAATCTGCTTCACCTTCTTGCCTGTTTTTCTCTCCACAAATTTCAACCATCTCTCAAACTCTATATGTGTTTGCCTCTTATCCTTCATTAAATAACAGAATCCAAACCTTGACTTTTGGTCTTGTATTGAGAGAATGTATTTTGCTCCTCCCAAAGATGCTCTTTTGGGGCCTGTTACATCTATTGACACTAAATCTAGAATGTTGCCAACTTCTATGTTACTATGCTTCTTTACAGGAGCACATTTCCTTTTTGCTTCTTGACAGGCTTGGCAATTAATGTACAGTGGTGCCTCGCATAGCGAGGTTAATCCGTTCCGGATTAACCATTGCTATGAGAAACATCGCTAAACGGAACAAAAAAACCCATTAAAACGCATTAAACTTGGTTTAATGCGTTCCAATGGGCCCTAAACTTACCGTTGAGCGAAGCTTCTCCATAAGGGCGGCCATTTTCGCGCCCTCGCAAAGTGAGGGCGCGGCGGGAAAAGTTGCGGCGGCCATTTTGGAACCGCCGATCAGCTGTTCTCCCCCGCTTCGTTGTGCGAAAATCGCTAAGCGAATCGCTTAGCGATCGTCACACAGCGAAAAAACGCCATAGGGGCCATCACTGGGCGAACGCTCCAGCAATGGCCCGGACCCCCTCGCTATGTGAATTCATCGCTCAACAGAGCGATCGCTAAGCGAGGCACCACTGTATTTCTCACATTGCCTTAAATTCACTTCATTTGCATTCTCAATTGTTTTTCTTACTGCCTTATAATTTGCATGTCCCAACCTCAAATGCCACAAATATATGCATTCATTATGAGGTTTTACATTCTCAAACACATTGTTTGCCTTAGCACTAATTAGCCTATATAAATTGTTTCTTACATAACACGTTAGCTTTTCATTCTTTTCACCAGTTATAACACACTTGTTTCTATAGAATGTGCTAACAAACCCCTCTTTTGCTAATTGGCTAACTGACAATAAATTGTGTTTTAACTTTGGCATGTATAACACCTCTATTGGCATTTTTAAACATGGTAATTTTACTTTACCTTTACCCATGATTTTTGCACTCACTCCATCAGCCAACATTACTTGCTGATCAAACACAGCCTTAAAATTGGATATCAGCTTTTTATCTCTGCACATGTTAGCTGTTGCCCCTGAGTCTACTACCCATTCTGCTTCATGGTGGTGGTTGTAAATAGTCTGTTAGGTTTGTTGCTACTTTCTCACGTCGTGGCTGTTTTCTTATCTTCTTTTTAAATTTGCATTCTTTGATAAGATGCTGTCTGGACCCACAGGAAAAAACATCTCCTCCCAGGCTGAATATTTGCAGCTGTGACCTCCTCCTCCTCAATTACACTTGGCTTGTTTCTCACAGAGGTTTTGGAGTCACGCAGTTCCTGGTTGTCTTTCCTTTTCTGCTCCTCCTCCAGAAGTTTACTGGTCACATTTAGCACTGTTAGTTCAGCTTGTGGTAGTACCTCCATGTTCGCTACAAGCTGGTCATATTACTCATCAAGTGAAGAGAGAATTATAAATACTTCCTGAATTTCAGTAAATGTGATATTTTTCTCTCTTAAGTCCATAAGCATAGTTTTCATGTGCTCTAAATGTTGCAGCATGCTCCCACCTGGTTACAATCTGGTACGGAATAGCCTTCTTGCAATTTGTATCTGGCTACCCACGCTGACTCGTACAAAGAGTCCCCTCAGGTCCTCCCATGCCTTTCTTGCTGAAGTCTGGCCTCTTATGTGGACTAGGAGACGATCTTCTAGAGTCAGACCGATGATTGCAAGTGCTTTGTCATTTTTACCTTCTCTCCATCATCTAGCACAGCTGGTGCATTCACTACAATGTCCCATAATGCT